>NC_044246.1:108036590-108144090 GCF_003957555.1 Calypte anna
TACATCAAGTTTCCTTCACAACTCCAAAATGCTGAGAATGCACTGTGGGGACACAGAGACTACAGTTTTACACTTTTTATTACTTTCTAAAGAAGAACTAGAATTTTCCTGTGGATACACCAATTTGTGCAAACTCAAGTCAAGCCTCCTACTTCTGAACATCCCACTCAGCTGTTCAGGCACAATGTTATCTCTGACCTTTCACTCCAAAGTGGACCAAAGTGTTTATTAAACCAAGCCACAAAAGCCTGTCCTTTCCCAGGGACTAAGCCAACAGCATTCATGCACACTGGCTGCCAGTACCCTATGACAGCAAGTGATGAGATGGGGCCAACTGGCTAATCCCAGCAGGGAAAAGAGCATTCCTCATCAGAAGCTGAGTCCCACTGGATCAACATGGACACAGGGCATCTTGATTCACTCACCATTTTGTACATTTTGAACTGGGAGTTGGATTTGGGGCTGAACAGTTTATCTGAGCCAGAAGAGACAAACTGCTTCACCATGTAGGTGAGGAGGAGGAAGTCATTGAAAAGGAATCCATACAGCTCCTTGTTGCTCTTGGCCTTGTACAGTTTGCCACTGTGCAGCAGCTTCCGTGGTCCCAGGCAGTTTGTGAGGGAGTTGAACACTGGTTGCTAAGAGACAAAAAACCCATTAGTGGCAGGGAGTTAATGCAGACATCAGTTCCTCCTCTTCACAGCCCAGATTGCTCGAGCCACTCAGAATTCTCTTCTGTTTTGTTTAATGAATTTAGTTACAAATGGAAAGAAAGGAAACTGCTCTGTGATCTGCCATGCTATGAGCATTACTCCCAGATTAAAGAAGATTTAAGCCTTACCAACAACACATACATGAGTCTGACTGGATTAAAGCATTTATCTCATGGCCACTTTTCTGTTGTCCAGAAGCTGTGTTTAAGAAGAGGCTGCAGTCAGGCAGTCACCTCTTACAGGTGCACAATTAGGTGATGGAACTAGGACAGATCCTCTGGGCCTGTCAAGCCCTGGTTACTTATGCAGTCAGTGAAGAACTGTTACACCACCTCATTTTGAAGCTGTTCTGAAAGGTAGAGGAGCCTGAACCTCACAGACCTCTGAGAACCTGGCAGTGAGAGTTTCTGTGCCCTTTCTGTGTGAAAGAAAACCCTGGGAAACACACCCAAAGTGAAATTCTGCATTGCAGCACCTGGCTTAGCCCAGGGGCAGCACAAGAACAACTCTGGGGTGATTTCTGCTCATTTAACCATTTAAATGATACCAGCTTTAAGCTGGCAAATCAAGATTTCTCCACTGCCAAGAACTACCAGGGCTCATCACACTGTGGCTGCAAGCAGAATTTAATAAAATGCTCAACACTGGATCACACCCACAGATGGGAACAAGGACTCCCATTCCCCCCCCCAAAAAAACTTTCTGAACTTTCAGAAAACTTTCTGCTGTCCAACATCAAGGTGGTACCTCAGCAAGGCCTTCACACTGGACGTGGGACTGTATCCATTCCAGCCTGTCCGAGTTCTCTTTCTCCCGCACCCCTTCATTAACCTGGGAGCAGAGCTCCTCTGCACGCTCCAGGGCCAGCCTGAGGTTACTGTGATCAGGGTGATTCTCTGGAGTGTTCTCTAGAATCTGGTATGGATCAAAAAGGGGAGAAAAGAAGATGGAAACAGAGGTAAGACAGGTGTTACTCACACTGGCAAAGAAATCCCCACCAGGGGACAAAGCTTTTTGCTTCTGCTTAAATCAAATCCCTCTCCAGAAGCTCACTGAGGATACTCACACTCTTTATGAGCAGGGGGTAACGGGTTATTCTTTGCATGGGTTTCAGGAGGAAACTGGAGAGGGGCATTCCTTTGCAACGAGGATCCAAGGCAAGTTTCTATGGGACAAGCCAGAGATTTAACAGAGACATGGTATTACTCATCACTAAACAACTGAAAACTGCCTGATCAAATTAATTTTTCCTGTCATTCCAATAAATCTTAAGATTTTTTTGTAAGCAATAATACTTGTGTCTAGAACAAACAGGAAAGCTGGTGCTGTGCCAGCTTAAGCCAGAGGATCATTATTTATGCAGAATCATTCCATTCAAAACCATCCCATCTTTTTTTTTTGAAATTACAGGCTCCACTCAGGTTAAAAAACCCACAAAACCACGAAACAAACACCTGATGTCAATAGTTGTGGCATTTCTCCTCCTATGGCCTCACAGCCACTGCCACAGCTGCAGCATGGCAGCAAATCCTTATTCATCTCTGCAGTTTGCCTTCCCCTGACACTGCACACCTCTGGCCCTGGCTGCAACCCCACTCTTTAGAAACACTGCAGTGAGTTAGAAGTGTGTCCAGAACTATAGCTTTTTTATTTACCAGCTCCACAGACTCTTCCCCCTTCTGATAGCATGAGATTTTGGGAAGGTGCAGCCACCAGCTCTATAGTTCTGTGGGGTCAGTGTTATGCTGACATAATGAGCAATGGAATGGGAAATGGAGGAATAAATTAGCTAGAGAGGAAGACAGGTATGTAAACAGCATAAACAGTGTTAACCATGTTGACTACAGAAATACACCTGGGAAGGTTCTTAACTATTTTTGCAAAATTTTGCTCTTCTGGATAATTTTGATCTGGCTGATGCCAGTTAGATGGGATCCTGTCACTGAGGGAAGGAGAAAGCACAACAGCTACTGAGTGAGATACCTTTAAGTAGTCTTTGAAATCAGCATCTTCATCAGTTTTCTGCTGCAGCAATGAAGCTCCATTAAGCTGGCAGCTGCAGAACCTAATGTAGGCCTGCATGTGGGACAGCTCTGCTGCCAAGATGTCCCCAATCATCTGCACTGGCATCTTCTCTCCTCCCGTTTTCTTACGCACTCGCAAGGCTCTGGAAAAGGAAAGACATCACCATCCGACTTTGCTGATGTGTCTGCCAAGCCAAAAATCAAGATCTTTAGAACAACCATCCCTGAAAGATTAATTCCTTGACACAGAACCAGCACCTCCAGGCATGGCAGGGTCCAGCCTGGACCCCTGGGAGGTCACTGGGCTGACCCCAACGTGCTGGGCTGAACCAGCCTCCTGATGGGGTCCTGTGGGACTGAGACTCATCTTTGAGGTTTCTGAAACAATCAGCATCAATCTCTACATTCAACCAGCATCCCATTGCCATGAGTTATTAGCCACTTCGTCTCTCCAAAGTTGATTTTTAGAGAATAGAAGGTTGTTTTGTAGAAAACTGGGAAGGACATGTCCCGTGTGCATGCTTTGATAGAGGCTCTATTTCTGAGGTATTATAGCAAATGTGCATCTGTTCTTGCTGCTTATTCCCTTCTCTCCCATAACAGCTCCTTCTTTGTGAGGTAGTCTGAATGCATTTAGCTGTTCAGAATGGACCCATGCACAGGAAATAATCTGCAAGGAATATTTACTAGAAAACCACAAAACTTCCTAGGGAAAGGAGCGAGAGAATATAGATGAAAACATCAAAACGTGAGGAAGTACTTACTTCAGTAACTTTGTATTGGACATGATGAGTTCCTTCCAGTTAACAAAGATCAGCCCCATTTCTCCTTCTGTGAGACAGCCAGAATCAGCCATTGGTTTCTGGAAAACCTGCAGTCCAAAAATCAGAAAGGTGAGCAGTTTTTCAAAGGTAAAAGCAGCTCAGCCTCCTGTTTAGCCTAGCAGGGATTTTACTTTTTTTGAATGCTCATTGTCCAGTTTTTCAGAAGTTAAAAGCAAGTCCTTCCTAGCACTTGTGGCAGCAGAATATCTGTGTAACTCAATGTTTAACATCTTTAACTCTACACCATCCAGCTGGTTTACATAGGAAGGTAAAGTGAGACATAAAAGACCACTTAATGCTGGTCAGTTCCTGCCCTGCCTACTGGAGTGGTTTTGCTTCCAGAAATAAAATCAGAAACCAAGACAGACTATAAAATTTTTATGGTGCTTGAACAGCTCCTGTCTGAGCCTGTGCAGCTTTGCCAGACACCCTGGCCCAGCCCATCCTCAGTACCCTGAGTCCAAACACCTCCCAAGAATAGGACTTGGAAAATAGGAAGGTCCTTGTATGACAATGGCTTTCATTACATGATGTTTTTGCTTGGGGACCAAACCACATAACAGTTATTGGAAAGAGAGGTGCTGACTTTCTTCCTCTAGCTTTTCATGGATCTTTAAGGATCCCTTTACTGCCATTGCTGTAACTCAGCAGGACAGAGGTGTCCTTTTTCCAAATGGATTTTCCCATCTAAGACATCTCACCTCTAAGACAAGCTGGAGATCATCCATATACCTTTCTTCTGTCTGAATGAGTTCATGAATGTAGCCCTGCCTTTTCCTCTCCATCGGCTGCATGGTGTCAAGGCTCTGGAGGTCAGCACACCCTACAAGAAGGAAGCAGTAGTTTAGATCCCACTCAGGCTGACTCCCAGCTCACACCCTGGCAGCAAACAAATCCCCAGGGAGAACAGTAATTTTCTGTGAGTTTAACAGCCAGGAATGTGCATGGAAGCTGTAAAACTGTCTCTTTTTTTTTTTTTTTTTTTTTTTTTGGCAGCAGAAAGCTGTAGTTTGGCTTCTGTCTTGTGAAGCTTCATCCCAAGCTCCCCATACAGCTCAGGAAAGGTGTGAGGTTTTTGGGAGAGCCCACACTAGGGACTCACCTCCCTCTCTTAAAAAACTTTTGGAGGGCAAGTCAGGTAATGCCAGGCTGTTCAGAAAACCAGGGGCATGATCTGCCAAGCTCCCTCCTGAGAATAACTCCTAACAGAGAAGGGCTGCACATCTGGTACCTTCAAAACTTGGGGCACAGCCAGAGTGATGCCTGCTACACTGCTGGTACCTTTTGTGATAAATCCTGCACTCCAAGATGTGAAAGCATCTGTCTCACAGGGGCACAGTAACCCAAGCTGGAATAAACAGGAAATCCCAGTCTCTAAAGTGGTATTTAAAACTGTACTTCCCTCTCCAAATATACATGAACAAGAAATACTTTCTTCCTACTAACACAGCTCACCCTGCAATAAAAACTACCAAGTTTCACAGCCAAAAGATGTTCTGCTCTGCAGGAGATTCAAATGCTGAAAAACATGGGGGGGCTTGGGAAGAAAAGCTTTCCAACTACTGACATATTTTGGATTTGATTAAGTTCAAGGAGAAGAATGACACTTTCTGAAGAAATCTTCCAGTGAAAGAAAGTTGAATAAGACCTACGACCATTTAAAGAAAAAATATTCCACTTTTTTCTTTGTTACAAAAGGGAAAGTGAATTAAAATCCTTTACTTAAAAGCCAATTCCAGAGAACTGAGGAATGGATAAACAGATATCCCCAGATGGATAAAAGGCTTTCAAACACATCCACATCTTCTTGGGCACCAAATGCCTTTTTCCCTTTCCCCAACAAAATGAACAATTTAAAAAAACACATAAAAAACGACAGCTCTGGGAAGACATCATCAAACATGAGCTCAGGCACTTGTCCTGAAGGACCTACCTACACAAGAGGCATCAGTGCTTTGGGTCATCAGTGAAGACTATTAGGGTTAGAGGTGACCTGTATAAATTGCATTTGTGAGAAAACAGCCTGGTTTCTTTAGGGTTGTGGGGTTTTTTTGGGTGGGTGTAGATTTTTGGTATGGTTGTTTTTTTGTTTATTTGGTTGGTTTTTTTTTTAACTCAAGCATATTGGTATGGCTGGATAAGAGTTGAGGTTTTTTTGCCTGTGCTAGCCCACCTCTATTTTTCCAGGCTATCATAGAAAGACACCTGAGGTACATGGGCTGACTTTACAACAGTCTCCTTAGTACAGCCAGAGAGCAGACTGATGGTACAAGACATCACTCAGGGTCATTTTACAATCTCTTGGCACATCTCAGGCAAATTCACTTGCCAGGTACTCCTGTCACTGCCTGTCACTGACAGTAGCCTCTGTGCCATCAGAAAGCCAGGTACCATAATGCTTGTACCAAGCTATTCAGATGGGTAAAAATCCTCCCCAGACAGACAAAGAAACCACAACAGACAAACTAGAGCCTTTTATGTGTCCCTTTAATAAAATACATTTGCATAGTTATCTTACAACTTTGTTCAAAACCAAAGATGAACAATTGCCTCATGCTAAGCATCACCTGCATTTGCATGTCTTAACAACAAACCCCAAACATTAACACTCTAGCTTGAAAAATAACAACAGTAGAGATTTTAAGGCAGCACACACCATTACATAGCAGTTTTATTAGATCATTACATGAAAGTAGCACGACCCTGTAGCAGCTCCCAACACCACTACAGGCCCAGGTCAGTCGGCATTCCTACAGGCAGACTTATTTACAGGTGTTTTCAACTCAAGAAAATCACACAAGGATACAATCTGACAAAGCATCAAGATGGCATAAATACTCAGTGACTGGTAGGAGACATTGCAGTTATGAGTGTGTTGTGTGCTTTGGATGCTCTCTGCACTCCTGACTGGTGACAGTGACAACTGGAGAGAGCTTTGCATCACCTCACAGCCCTTCACCAGCACCCACCCCAGCCCTGCAACCTGTTCCTGGTGCTGGCACAAGAGCTTCCTGCACGGATCTGACTGTGGGATCAGGAACTCAGCTCTGGACTCTGAGCTTCTGTAGTCTGCCCATCCCTCATGCAAACAGGGGAAGTGTTTCAGTACCTGTGCAGTTACAGCATCGTTTTCTGCATTCTTACCCCCAGTTACACCTTGGCCCCTCTTATCTGCTGCCCCACAGGAAAAAACATGAAGCAAGTATCACCCTGCAGCCAACACTGTATTTTGCTTTTCTGGTTGGCTTCAGTTTTAGCTGCTAACCTTGTGTGGTTCTCAGCAACATTTAAACTCTCACCTCTTGACTTGGGACCACCAATTTAAATAACTCTGGTTTCCACCTTGTCCTTAGTTCCAAAGCCAACCTTTTTCACCCAAACAAGGGATGAACACTTCAGTGCTAGTTTTACACAGCTGCTTGGGATGACAGCTTCTATTGACATCTATCAACAAGAGAGTGGATTGCACACAACCAGAAAAAAAGTAACATTTTTGAACGAAAAAGTGTCATTTAAACCCAGCTTGTATGAGCTGCACTTGTTTGATACAGAACATTATTGTATAATGGCATAATCTGTCCTATCACTGATCTGATGCATGTGGCCAATTCTTTTTGCACCAGTGTGCACTGGAGAGCAGAGCTCTCAGGTGACTGTTCCTGAGCTGTGCCAGGCAGACTCCTGCAGCAGAAATAAATACTGAAGGCAGGGAATAGGTATCTTTCAATCTGCATTATTAGGGCACATTACTGTAATTATTATTGTCCTTTTTTTATTAGAGAATTCAGAGCACACTCAGGTAATACTGAAAGACAAAAAGATAACAGCAAAAGCCTCAAATGGTTCATTTCAATTCTCATCACTTTGGGGCAGCTGTTTCAGTAATCATCAGTGCTCATATCTAAATACCCAAGAGGGATACTTTACTAAATACTACCCTAATCTCCACCTACATCAGTTACAAATGCAGCTGGTTTTGGAAAATGCCATGTAACTTATTTCCCAGAACACCCCAGATAGGATGTGAAGTTGGTTTTAATTTTTCAGAGACAACTACCAGCAATTTGTCAAAGAAAACTTGTCACTGGACACTGGGAAGTCAGTTTGGTTGACATCCCACAGGTGAACAGTGTCTTTTAGAAATGGGATAATTTATAGAATCACCCAATCATTAGCCTAAAGTGAGTGACTGCTTGATGCCACTGGTGTAGCCCAACCCATTTCAGCCTCCATTACACAGGATTTCAAAGCCAGAAAATCAGAGAAGGCAATTCAGGGTGATTAGTGTATTTTAGTTGAAATGCTTCAAGTGTAGTTTCATAAGGAAAACAAGTGACCCAGAATACTTGAGGAATTATCTAGCACATTATTTGCCTACAGTAACACAACTTCATTCTATAACAAAATATTTGTTTCAACAAAATACATCCAGAATAAAAATCCATTTGGAGTTTTATGTAGGCACATTGCTGCAGTCCATATTGCACAAAAGATCTCTCTCTGAACTCAAGGGCACATACACATTATTTGATCAAGTATATTAAATACATAACATCCCTCTCTTTCTATAGAAACTTTGGAGAAAGGCTTTTAAATCTCTGCCATTGGACTAAACTTTTCCTGATAGTACCTTCACAACATTCAAGTATATATACACACACATACATAGTAAACATACAGTGCTTTGTAAACATTTCTGATTGCATAAGTGACCTTTGCTGTTTCATATCCAAGCTCAGGAAACCAACTAAATTAAGTACCATGTCTGCTAGATCTGTTGGTACAGGAGCACAGAGCTATCTAATCAGCCAAGTACTCTGCTATTAAGTTACTCTTATTATTTAAAGGGGTATCAGGGTTAGAGTCCTGAAGTCCTGGTTCTTCCCTTCCCCCAAACTAATAAAATGTGGGCATTTTACTGCACCGTCCTGCTGATAGGCATTAAGTGTACCTTGAAGGACCACTTTTGAGCTGAGGAGTATAGTTCTATTTTTAAACCCAAATGCTCTGCCTTCAGCTCCAGGTTTCTGCTAGTGTCTCTTTTCTGGCAGCATCTCTTTCACCAGGCTGTCTGTGTATCAGGCTGCTCATTTAGAGCAGCAGCTTTCAGAAACTACTTAATTTTAAATCACTGCAGGCCACAGCCAGAAACAAACACTGTTCAGTGCCCTGAACTAACTCATGAAAAAAGGAGCAGGGAAAGGGTCTCAGTAGCACAGAGGCTGTGTAAATACTTACTGCAGTAACCACTACGTTTGCTAAACCTGAAAGCAAATATGAATTATCAGAATAAAGTGTTTAAAGCAAGAAGATTGTTTAGGAATAAGACACATCAAGCCAAAACAACCTGAATTCCTGCTCAAATACTACTGTGAAGGAAGAAAAAAAATTTAAATACCCTCCACTCTATGCCTCATAGTCCTTTCCCACTGTTAAAAATGGTATTAAAAGTCTGTATGGACTGGCACCAGATCTAAATCTTAGGTCTTGTAGTATTTTTGTAATCACAGTGACTATCAGCAGCAGAGACAGGTAGGGTTTATTTTCTGGATGAGCCTTGTAGGCTGCTAATTCTAAATGCTCAATATGCAAGCGATTAAATCAAATCCATTAGAACAGTAATCAGTGAACATTTTAATTCTGCAAAGTATGTACATTACAACATCAAAAGAACACAACTGCCCATTGAAAAACAGCTCAGATAAACTGTGCAAATAGTGGGTCTTTGTGTGTCTGCAATCCCACCATGGAAAGGATAACTTGATATGCATGCTAATGATCCACGATTATCAATACCAAAGAAAAATACTAAAGGAAACAAGAATGAACAGCAGTGAAAGCCACACAAAGACCCACTATCCTTTCTGCTTTTACAAATCAACTGTTAACTGTAGATTATAAGAAAAACCCACAAAAACCTAATTTCTTGTCTGGATCTAAGGTTCAAACGCAGCAAAAGGATTGAGTCAGAGATACATGAGCAGGGCTGCCACCCTGCCTCCACGCTACAGTCAAACTTGGATAGTGGGTCTCTGAGGTGCTTTCACACTGGAAGACAACATTGGGTCCTAAAAAAACAAAACAAAAAAAAAAATGAAGGATAAAATGAACATAAATTTGAAGAGTGAAACACATGAGTTCTACGGACAAAAGACAGAACACCACCGAAAAGGTCAGAAAGGAATAACTTCCATTCAACTTTCTGAAAACAGACATCGTGAGCTTCTACTCTTGCAATTTCATATTTACAGACACACACAGTTTTAAGTACTTGCAACCAGCCACCACTGACCCTGAAAAACCACTTACAGCTGTTTATCTTGAAGAAGAGTTTCCCAAGGAGAATCTCTGTTATGCAGTCTCAACAACACAAGTTCAAGCCCTAAGGGTTTTTTTAAGGGCAACTGCAAAATTCCCTGGGATTTCACCAAAGCCAGGATTTCTCCTGAGTAACATTGGAAATTCAGATAAAAACTAAAATTGTTAAGGAAAGCCTTAATGGTATTTATACATATTGGCACATAAAAATTATCCTGTTTGATTATGCTCAGAGCCTGAAGTCCCTAGTGATGTTTTCAGGAAGTAGGACATTCCATATCACTCAATATTCCCATCAGAAACCAAGCTCTACAGAGTCTAGAAGATGCACTACAGGGTTAGGCTGAAGGCACATGTATGAGGTAGGCTACAGCCACTCACACTCTGTGGACAATCCAGAGACTTTTTCCAGATCCCAGAATTTCAACCTGAAAGCTTTTATCAAGTCTGACTGACATTCACCAAACAGTTCCAGAAATACAAAATTACTATGTCACCATGAACTAAGGGACTGATTTCGTATTTGATCCTCAGTAAAAGGGGCTAAGTTATGGGGCTATTGAGAAATATAGGAAATATATAAATAAAAACATATTAAAAATATATAGACATATATTAAGAAATTCTTTATCTTCACATGTTAAAAATGAATGTGGACCTGCAACATGCAACACCTCTATCAGGCTATTGATACCATCAACTCTTACTCCATAACCATAAAGGGAAGTTACTTGGCAGTAAACAGAAAACTTCAAAATGTGTTGTCCATATATAGACATAGAAATACACCTTCCACAAACATATTCACAGGAGTTTTTTTACTGGAAAGACCCCTGATAATCACTCAGCTTCATTCATTAGGCAGTGGTGGATAGGAATTACTAATGATCTTTTGTGCATGTAGATAAAACTTCTAGAAACAGAGTCTTCTTAAAAGGACAGGACTTGCCTCGTGTCTCTGATGTGTCACACATACAAGTAATGTTTGGGGAGGAAAAAAAGTTAGATCTAGTGGTATTAGTAAAAATGCCAGGTCTGGATGTTAAGGAAATTCATACCACTGTCATATGCATGTCAAGGACAGTCTATGGAGAGAGGATCTGTTCCCAGTCTAACCAGAGCAGAGAGGTTTAAATTGGGGAAGGAGGTGCTGATCAGGCCATGGGGACTACCTGAAGCTCACATCTAAGCACCTGAAGGAGAAACTTAAGATGCTTGAGGAACAGCAGCAATGCTGGGCTATGGGAACAAAAAATAAAATTGAAGCAGTAACTGTATTTACATTAGAGTAGAAAGAATTGGAACAAGATTCAGTTCTGTGGAAGAGCAGCCTAACAAAGGGAGATGAGATACCTCAGGTAAGATGAACCAAAAGCCTCTGTACACTGAGTGTAGATAAATCCACCTGGCTGAGTTATCCAGCTCTCAGCAAGAATGTCTCTGGGTGATGAACACTTCATTAATAGTTTTGTAAGACATCCACCAAACAAGTGTGGAGCATCAGTCTTGCCTCTGAGGTATGAAAGTTGAGAAAAATCTCAAAGAAAATATAAGGACAATGCTCAGAGAGGTCCCATGGATGAGCCAACTCACTGAAAAAAAGTTATCTCACTGAAAAAGCCAAAGAGATACAGAGAGAAAAAAATTCTAAGAACCATTTAAAGAGATGAGGGCTGGCTGTAATGACAAAATTATCTCCAGACCAGGCCATAGGAAAGAACTGTAAAGGGGTAATTGTATAATGCCTAGCATACCTTACACACCTGTTGGGAAGAATGGAAGACAGCCTGGAAGAGTTGTCCTAGACAGGTACTGGCAATACACAATATATATGACTCTGAATAACTGAGTAAGCACTGAACAGTGAATAGATGATTACAAGATTATGTGAATTCCTCTACCATCAGTATACAGCTATTTATTTTGTTTAAATTTCCTGCATATCTTACTTACTCTTAATAATGGCTTCTGTGTAAACATTAGGAAAAGGACTGTTAAAATACCATTAAAATGTGATTCAGTCTAACCACCACTAAGGTCACTGAGATCATGACTCTCAGATACTCTGTGTTCTGCAGTCACCAGGACCTGGTTGTATTTAAGAGCCCTGCTGACAGATCTATGACCCCCTTAGCTGACTTTTTTCCTTGCAGAGACCCTATGCCAGGATGTGCATCAACACCAACAGGAAAGGTGATCTTGTCAGCACAGCTTTTTTAGTCCAGAGAGCTATTTCAGCACCCTAAGAGAAGAAACATCTCACCAACTCTTTTTAGCTATAACTAGCAAACCCCAGAAAAGACCCTGGGTACAAAGGTGGGCCATGTAATGGAGTTTTAATTTGAAGGAAAAGCAGTTTTTCTAGCCTGCAACCCTATCTGACTAAAGGAAATGTGCCTTTCAAGTATCACTACATTTGACTGCTTAGAAGAGACAGGGGGAGGAACTGCTATTCTTCAACAGAAGCATTAAAATACTCAGGTTAATAATTCTTTAAATTATAACAATGCATTTAAAAAATTCTATTGTTTTATCTCCAGGCTGGTCCCCCACATCACCATTTCTGTAAGCCAATTCCTTAGTGATTTTTCAGGAATATTAGTGATAGTTTCTGCAATATATTTAAATAATAGCAAAAAAAATTTAAGGAAATCCAAGCATGTTTGGAAGTTCAGTCAGATTTAAGTATTTCTCTGGTTACAGAAGAACTGTACAGCACTAGCTTACTGTTAACACAACTTACTAACTCAGACTTCACACCATAGGAGCACAGCACAGCTGAAATCTGTGTAACACTATGTGCACAATGCTGCACTTGAGCTAAAGAGCAGTGCTGGTTTTAAGGAATCTTTATCAGGTTTCCACATGTAAATGTTTTAATACCACAAAAGAGTGGTGAATCCCAGCACAAAACTGATATATAAAGAAGCTTAACTGAAATACTCTGAGAACTAAAAAAAATAAATAATCAACAATAGGTAGATTTTCTTAATTAAACACCAATAGATATGCTTTATAGAAAATAGACTTTTATCTCAGAACTCTTTCTATGATTCTATGAACAGATGACCTGGTGCACATCTGCTCTTTGCTGACTGCCACTGGCTGATTTTTGTCCATGTATTTTAGAAGAACAATTCTGGTCACAGTTTCATGTGGATGGAAATATTTTTATTCCACAACATTGAAATCTGAGAAAAAGCCAGCCTAATGACATATCAGCTGACAAGGAGAAAAACTTATTATCAAATGCTTCCAATTACACCATTTTGCTGAAAATCAGTGGTTTATGTAGTCATCTGCCACCTACTACTTTCAGCTATGTAACCCAAAATGGAAACACAGTGTGATAAGGCAATATCTCCACTGAAATTCAGACAGTTTAAATACTCATCCAGAATCTTCATTTTATAGCCCATCAGGATTTGATTTATGCTACTTTTTCAAAATTAAGATTTTTGTCTCTACATATAGAAAACAAAGCTTTCAAGTGTTCATTTTAATGAATTAGAGATAGGTAATCAAAAGAATATTAAGTTCAACCTAAATGCTGAACCTAACAATAACTGAATTACCTTAGCTAGAAAAGACCTTCAAGATCATCTAGTCCAACCATTAACCAGAAGGTGTTTGACAACACAGCCACACCACCCAGAGCAACAAATAAAAAAAAATAAAAAAAAACAAATTAAAAAGAAAAGTAACCAATGTGTTGCTAAAAATGCAAGCACAGATGATATAATTTAGCTAAGAAGAAATCCAGAAGAGGGGTGAATACTGCCTTTTTGCCCAGGTACCATAAAAAAGCTACCCAGAATAAATATTTTAGCTTTTCAATCCAAGTTGTACCTTCATTACCAAGTTTGTGAATTGTTCTGAAACAAAGCAACTGTGCTGATCAAATCACTGCTCCACAGACTCAGTACAGGCAACTAAGAGTCAGCCTTAACCAGACTTCTGGATGTGTCTCTTTATGCTAAGGAAACCACAAAGAATGCCTAGGGGGGAAAAAAGTGAAGGGACAAGTAAAAGGACTAACTTTTATGTCAAGATGTGTTCCCAAAGCTACTGATATCATGGGTTGATGCAGAAGTTGGGTTTAATCACAGTGGGTGATTCTCCAGGATGAAAAGTGGAGGGAGTAAAAATGGTGGTAACTTTCTCTGGGGAGAGTGGCCACAAAAAACCCCAGTGTGTGTCTGTGGGTGGAACAGGAACCTTTACTGTGTTTGTATGCAAAAAAGGCAGAGAAATTTTTGAGCACATGGTATATATTCCAGCATTCAGCTTCCAGTTTGCTCCTTACACTTTTCAGCTTACCATGTTTCAAAATATATTTTTTTATCAGAATTGGATGGAAGCAAGATCACTAGGGGCTAGAACACATGTATTTACCATAGGCTAGAGGACTTACCAGTGCCACAATCTTTTTCCTACCCTTTCTGTGGTTGTTTTTCTGAACTGAAAGTTTAAATGCAATCACCTTTTAAGAGTGACTTTTGTTTTCTATTTCATGAGACTGGAGGAAGTTCTCTAATTGAGCATAGTATGCCTGCACTGACTCTCAGACTGTGTCATTTATCAAACATCAGCATCTTAAATGCTAGGGGAACACCTACTAAGTCTAGTATTTTTAGCCCAACCTAGGACTCTACTATTACCCACTATCTGGCTGATAACATGCTGGCTCTTCGCAGGTTCAACAGAAAAGTATTTGAAGTACTTAATACAGTAGTAAAGTATCTAAAGAAAGAGTATTTGAAGTACCAATAAATTCAGCTGATTCAGCTCCAAATTGCAAACACAAACCAGAAGAATAGAAATGCAACTTTGAAATAATGAAGCAAAATTAATAAAAAAAAAGAAGTTGCTTACACTGCTGACTTGGATCAGAATCTGTGGTCATCTTCACGTAGTTTGAGGGGAAGAGACCTGTCACACCATTGATTTCTCCTTGCCACCAGTCAGCATCATCTTTGTTCAGCACATTAATAAGCTGCCCTTTGGAGAAGCTGAGCTCATCTTCATTGTTTGCCATGTAATCATACATGGCTATCACCTGACACACTGCAGGGAATCAACAGAAAGAGCAGAACACTGTTGCACAAGTATTAAGAGAATTTCACATACACCATTACATAAGAAAAATGCCACATGACCTTCTCTTGATGTGTTCTCCCTTTTAATTTTTTTTTTAATTGAGCCAGGCAGTAATCTTTATTTACACTTTATGTATCTATGTGCTTATACAGAAAACACATTCAGCTGGTATAGTATATATTAACCTTCTAAGATTTTAAAAATATAATCAAGTATGCTTTTAATCATACTAATATTAATTATCTATAACATATATAATTATATTTTATATTATTAATAATGCTATAATCAAGTATTCTTTTACCAGCTCAGAAAAGAAAGTTGATTGGATTATCTTATAGCTGATAACTGTGAAAAAAATGTGGCAAAGGAAGAGGAAATGCATGTTAGCTAATCATGAGCTGCTAGTTCAGTCAAAGAGAAGTTTTGTCCTGTAATACTCAGGAAACTGTTGTATAAGTATAGCTATGCTTTAAAGAAAAGCAATTTAAGCATGCAGACCCAAAAAAGCTCCTTTTCTGTGAAATAATATTGTTTGTTTTCAGTCATTCAAATAGAAAAATCTAGTGGCAATTTGCTGCTCCTAATAAGCAGCAGTGCATGTAATTCCAGGTGTTTATCAGTGGCTGCTGGTTTTCTGTAAGATTTTTCTAGCACGTGTAGTTTCCAAATGAGATCAGTGTGGCTCTTCAGTGCATTCAGCAAAATTAATATGCTCTTGCTACAGCAGATGGACTGCTGATCCTTACCACTTTTGGATATAAACATCTTTATGTGACTGAGTCTCTCTGTTGTAAGGTATGGAGAGAACAGGATGTACAAGTGAGGGACCCTGTAAAGAACTGTTTTGATTAAGAAATTGTGGGATTTACCTTTCTTGGACAGATGAATGGACATGTCTGTAAAAAGACCCAGATTCTGAATAGAACTTTAAGTAATGACATAATACTGTGCTAGTTACGTAATTCAGACATAATCTGAACAACTGAAAAAGTTACATAAAATCTTCTAATTGACATACAAAGTCTTTTTTTTCACCTGAGGGAGCAGCAGATGTGGTTCTTTCACTGCTTGGACCCAGTAATTTCACATGGCTGGCAGGAAACCATCCTTTCTGTCTCTTCTTCCCTCTTGCCTGTAAATGTTTAAAACAGTTATTACACAATTAAAAATAGCTGGAAAAACAAGCAACAAATAGGTCATACAGTTTTGCCAACAAAAGACAAAAAGTCATGATTCTAACCACCAACTAAATACTAAATAGATCTCAAGAGGAAAAAAAAGATTTGCCATAGGATAAAACAACCCAATTCAAATAAAGCTGCACCTTAATAGGTTCTGTAAAGTGTAGTAAACCAAAATTTTCAAGTGCAGTTAATGACTTCAGCACACAATTTAATTGTAGGGATGAAATTCTGCCCCATGAACATTCCACCAAGATGTCAACATTCCCAAGATGTTAACAAGAATATTTACTCAGAACAGTGTTTGCAGCTACAGAACACCCTGGGAAAGGCCAGTTAAGCAATATTAAGAGGGTTTAACTTTCTGTTGCTTTCTTCAATCCCAATACTGGAAACAGCATTTAGCATTGGAAGCAACATGTTTAACCTGCAGTCAGCTAAAATACAGCTAAAGAAAATGGTAAGGAAAACACTGAGATAGTGATTTAACTATTTGCACTGGTTGCAAAGATGAAGGTTGTTATGGACAACATGCATGTGGCTTCAAAAGTAAAAGGACTAACTATGATTTAAAAAGAATGTCATATAACAGTGCCTTCAACCCTTGAGACTAGAAATTCAAGGTGGGGAAAGGAGAAAACTGGAAACATCAGGCTTTACAATATATTAGCTTCCAATTCCAACTTGGAAGGATTTTTTCACTAGAATTATTTTACAATTTAATGTTTTGTCTATTAAATCCTAACTTAATTCATTAAGTGTCAACATCTCTCTTCTTCTTCCCAGGCACAAAATAAACAAAAAAGCCCAGAAACCCAAGATTTATTGAATAACCCTTTCCCCCCAAATACTTATACAAGGTGCAAATAACTTCTATCCAACTTTTAGAACACTATCCTTTTTTTTTTTTCTCAACTAAACCCAAGATTACCTCCTCCTTCCCACTCATGAAGTCACACTTAGTTCTCTTTCAATAACTACCTGCAACTCTCCTTGCCACCATCCACTGGCATTTTTCTTCAGAATCAGAATTAGTTGTCCTGGAGCAAGACTAAGCTGTTCACTTCCTGATGCAGCATAGGCAGTAGTAACCTGAGCAATTTCTGAAAAGATATTAATTGCATTTTTAATTTTTTCATTACAGTAAGGACTAAACCCACAGAAATACTCTGCTAGGTACCTTGGAGCTAGGCATATGAGCCACCACTAAAACACTCCTACAAATCTGAACACTTACAGTCACTTAAGAAACAGTCCCACAAGTGAAAATATTGTCACACACTTACCGGGTTTCTTATTTATTGTTCCAGTTTTGCCAGCATTACCAGAAACCTACAAAAACACAACAATCATCTTTTATTATGCAATAAGAACAGTACAGGTTACACCAACTTGAAGCAGGGGTACAGAAAAGCACCCGGAGATTTCAATTTTGAGCCCGTATTTAGCAAAATACCATCCTGCAAAGCAAGGCAGGGTGACCCTGTGACCAGAGCACTGATGTAGCACTCAGGCTACCCATGCTTTTGGTTTCTGCCAAGGACATTAAGCTCTGCTTGAACTCACTATCTAAGAGCTGGAGATACCACTATCAGTAATATAATAAAACTGGGAGAAAGGATCATGTGTTAATTTTCAGAATATGAACTCACTTCTTGCTCCTTTGGTCTGACATAATTGGAGGGGAAGATTCCAGTTCTGCCATCAATGCTCCCAGTCCACCATTCCCCTTCCTTCTGGGTCACCAGGATTTCCTCACCTTCCACGAAAGTCAGGTCTCCAGGCTCAGAGCTTGAATATGAATAGAGTGCAACATACTCTGTGCAAAGAGCACACACAGGGAAGGAGAGAAAGAACAGTTTCAGATAGGAGGATAAAAGTACATCAGATACAACTAAAGGTATCTTTAGGGTTCATCACTGTGTTCATAACATGGATCAAGTCTTCACAAGTTTGTGATTCAACCCATCCACTTGCTTGATTGTAACCACATCTTGCTCATGCTTAACACTCTGAATTAAGGGGGGACAACTTTGTACAGACAGGTGAATTGGGCACAGGAAGAGCTACTACCCTGTGATCACATCCTATGGATCAGCAGAGACCTGTAGACCACAGCTTGAAATTCATCTCTTGCATTAAGTATTCTCCCTTACCTCTTTGTCTCACAGCAAGCAGGTATATTCCACACCTAAACCTGATTAGAACCATTCCTATCTGATTAACACAGCAAAAATTTAAAACACAAGTGGAATTAAAGTATAATTGGGGAAGCATGGAGATACACTTGATTAAAAGCCTTAGAAAGTGCTTCCCATATTTTTTTCTCCAGTAATACTTATTTTCTTCACTCCTTACTGATTAAAAGAGAACAATCCACATTCAAGAGATTAAAATTTCCTTCTCATGTCTCTGCAGTAATAATACCATAGAGAACAGATGGAAAAGAACTCAGCTTATGGGTATGAGATAAAATTTAAGTTTTCAGAAAAAAATTAATGCTCAGGCAGAAGTCCTAAAACCTAAACCAAAACCCTATGCTCCACCTGAATTAGACAGAAGATATAATTAAGTTCCTGTTTCAGAATTCCCATAACACTAGCCCAACATTTGCACCATAGCTTTTGGATAAGCATTAAAAGATCTGTTCATAGACTCTTCACATATTAAGTCTATTCACATGCTATTAAGCAGAAAAAGATTGTATCATTAAGTGGCACATTTCACATGGTCTTACCCTCTCCTGCTGCATATGACTGTGTATTGGGCTTTTTGTTTACAGCTGCATAAATGGCTTCTGGTCTGCAGAAAGAAAAAACCATCTGATTAACCAGAAGAAGGCTGATCAAGAACAAACCTTGTTATTAGGATGAGATTAAACTCACTTTGGTTATGTCAAAGTTAGTATTGCAACCTAATTGATTCAGACTTCCCTGACTGTCAAACAATGACATTTAAGATATGAATGGCAGCCAAGAGCACACCACTTCCAAAAAAACCAAAAAAACCAAAAAAGAAGACTGATATATTACCAAATTATGCTATGCAAAGGAAGTACCAATTAAAAATTCTGTCTAAACTCTCACATTCTACAAAACTTCTAAGAATAATGCATGAAAAGAACAACTGAGACACAATGGTTCAGCCATCTCAGTAGATGTAGGCATTCTTTGTGGTTTCCTTAGCATAAAGAGACTTTGACTTATTACCCAGACAGTTACCTTGCAGTGCCAGAACAGACATAATGATCATTTCAAATAAAGAAAAACACCCTATTTCTGTAAGCTGTGCCTTGTCAGCTTACAATTATTTGTAGGGCACTTAGAAACCTGCACCTTCAGAGACAGAATGCAAGGACACTGCATTCTGAGCTGACTTGGTAACGAAGCAAAACAAAGTCTGGCACTTGATGAATAATCAAACACCACTGATTATTCACAGTACTCAGCCCTGCAAGACTGTCTAGTTACACAGTAGTGAGCCCAATCTTAGTGGGCTTGCCAGAGTGAAGTAATAAAAGCCTGAAACAGCATGGTGTAAATTGTAAGCAGTATTTACATTCTGTACTTCAGAGCACCACGAGAATTTTGCTCTCTACACCACCTCTTTTTGTAAACTGTTGAATAAAACAAAAATAGAAGTTGCACTTACTCCTCTTTCTTGATTTCACTCCCAGGTAAGAGCTTTACATAAGATTTTGGAAACCAACCCCTTCCTCCATGTACCTCCCCAAACCACCAGTTTTCCTGCTGCTCCAGGACAGTAATGATATCATTTTTTGAAAAATTCAAGTGGTTATCTTTTTTTGCAGTCCAAGAGCAAAGTGCTTGTGCTTTTAAGTTCTCGACAGGCTGCCCCTGTTTAGACAGAAATAGAGAAGTTGATTGACCAAATCAACTCAAACTGGTGCAAATCTTAAAAAAAAAACAACCAAACACTGATTTATCTTTTACTGAATTTTAAGCAACTTCATTCTTAAGTTATGGCTGAGTATTTTCTCTACATTGATGTATACAAGCTGCTTAGTGAAAAATAATCTCTCAACACTGTTTCTCATTGTTAGAAATATCTTGTGTGCTTAATTACAGGTAAAAATGTTAAAATTATGAAACATACTGCATGAATCTTCTTGATTAATGGTCCCTGAAAACATATTGAATTATGTTGATGCACACTAATGGAGCATCCAGACTGGTTTCTTTATCCTCTAGCCTGCTCAGTGCATTCAGTATTAGAAAAGTTGTGGTTTGTTTTGGTTTATCTTTAAATCATTAAATTCATTAACATGAAGATAAAATACAGCAATTACAGCTCACACAAGATACCTGTCCATGAATGGGTGAAACAGATCCAGGGGACACAGTGCGAGTAAAAGCTGATTTCTGTTGCCATGCTGTATTAACATTCAGGCTAGAAAAGGGTATGTTTTGGTAATCAGATTCTTCTGCAGATTTACTTGTTGAAAGTGGTCTGCAAATTGAACACAGGCATTTTTAACAAATCACAATTTTTATTTAAATAGTACCTCAAGCAGACCTTTTTTGGTCTGTGTATAACATACATAAAACAGATAATCCTACAATGTGAAGCAGACTCTCAAATACTTAAAATATCAGAGTTAGAACTTTCAGGTAGGTTCTTCATTCAGTTTTCTGCATTTACATTTTAAAAATAAACACTCCATGAAACTGTACAGCACATTAAGTGTGCTGTAGCACATTAGATCAATTCAGAAAAAGCCATTTTAACAGAAACATAACAAAAACTCACTCTGAAGCAGCTGAGGTAGTAGATAAAGATACTGTAGGAGGAAGTAAGGCCTTCTTAGGAGATAAAGATTTTTCTCCTTCTGGTATTTTTTCTACATAATTGCATGGAAACCACCCAAATTGTCCTTGAAAACTCCCATAAAGCCAACCAGGCTCTCCCACAGTTTTTTCATCAACCTACGGACAGGAAAATAAACGCAAAGAAAACAATTAGTAGTGTGAAACAAAGAGGGTATCCAGTGTGTCAGCACCTCCTGGAACTCTGAGTGAACACTGTGAGCAGCTCTCATATACAGAGCAGCATTTTCATTCCTTCCCTTTCCAAATTCAGCTGATTTTGTCCTATTCAAGAAACAGGGTGATTATGGAACAGTTTCTAGACACATGTAGAGACAGGCCTCAAAGACATTATATCCTTCAAACAGACCCCAACCATGCACACTGGGGCCCATGTATCATACCCTAGAGCCACCCTGCATTGTTAAAAATTATGATGCCAAATATGCAGCCAAAAGGCAGTGGCTGGTGAGCTTCCTGTGCACAAAAACTGCTGCTTGTAGTTAGAATTAACTGTGGCACTTGACCACCTCCAGAACACTATTTACTATATGATTAAGTAATATTGAATCCTCAATGATGCTGCAAATTAGCACATTCTTCAAAACTAGCTAAAAATTAGCAGCTCATGAAACACTACACCTAGTTAGCTCAGTTGAGGTTTGGGTATAAAGAAGAGGTGGTGGCTGATACTCCATTTTTGAAATAAGTTACCAGTAGTAAAATGACATGGTTATTTATATCTGAGAAGGAAGTCAAAACAAAACCTGTTGATCTTGTTCCCTTTGCCACACTTCATTGGCATGAAAACAGCAAATGAATGACATAACTCCTTTAAATTTAGGGTAATGCTTCAGTGTTTTAGTATTTTGTACCATGTTGCTTTATAAATTCTGCCTTACCACCTACCTATATTGCTTATTGCCTGAATGAGGAAAAACCCCATGTACACACATATATTCTATACATATGTATTAATGGTATTACCATTAAATTGTCATTCAATTTTTTACAAGCCAACCAGAATGCACATGCTTTCAAAAGTGGTGTTACACAAAACAGCACAGGCTCCAACTGAGAAGCCAGAAGATATTTCCTATTTATGGTCCTGCTCTAATAGTGCAGATAGCATATTAACTGAATCCAGGAAAGTGCTACAAAGAATAGACAAAGAATAAATACTGCAGATTAAGTGCCTGAGGGAGCATTTATGAACAGCCAGCCAGCAGGAGGCAGAAGTCTATGTTAATGATATATCAGAAAACAGTACTGTGATTCAGAAGAGCCTTTCACATTTACTTGTTAAATAACTAGTTTGTTTCATTTGAATTTAAATAGCATTAATAATTTTGTCATTTTACTTTCAAGTCTCTATTTTCTACATATATTTCAAGTAGACACTTAAAAGAAAACCTGCATGTGTCCAACAAACTGCAGGAATTACATCATTCCTGATCAAATTATTTCAGAAAGTTTATGTTAAGTGTTCACTATTGATATCCTAAAGAGAGTCTCAACATCTCTAGGACTGGTAAGAAACAAAGAAAGCTTTTAGCTGAAATAATTCTAATTTTACATAATAAAAATACATTATCAAATTTTGATTTTGAGTATGTTTTAAAATATATTGAAATAACATTTTTGACATTTAAGGCCTTGGTGTGTCTTAAATCTAGCTGAGTTGAGCTGGGTTTTTGCAAGTCAAATGTGATGGCAAACCTTACCTGAATTACATCCCCAGTATTAAAGCTCATCTCATCATGATTCCTTGCTTCAAATGGATATAAAGCTCTGTAATTTACCAAGGCAGTTGAATTCCAAGGCTCTGAGATACCAACTGCATTGCCTGAAAGGATAAGAAAACTCTTTACCCCTTCTGATACAGCTGAAAGATCTGTTGGAGCCCCACCATTCTAAGAAACAGGTATGAAGATAAGAAAACTGTTCTTGTTCCAAAGACACTATGCAGGTATTGAAGGAGAAAAGTAACTACAGCAGATAAGGATAAATACAATGCAAGAGCTTAACAAGTTAACCAAAGTAAAGATAACAGACAATAAAATACATTGTCCCCTGAAGAAAAAAAATTCATCTTTATATTCCTTGTCAAACAACTCCAAGCCATTATTTAAATATAGTCTTGTTTAATACAATTGTAATTTTTCAAGTTGGAAACATACCATTGTTACAACAGTAAGTGTGAAGAATTTGCTTGGAAGGCTAAAATACAGGTTCTATTTTCTTTGCATTTACATTCTTCAAGTCTGCAACTGATGTTGCTAACAGTGAATGGTTTACAAAGAAAAGCTGAGGTGTGCAAATCTATTTTAGCACTGTTTTAATTTGGTTCTTGCTGAACTCGGTGACAAAAGTGGCTCATAAAACCAGACAAGAACTAATGTAGAATGGAACTAAGCAAAACTGCCCTTAGCAAAATGATTGTTAAACCATTATTTTTCAAAGTCCCACAGCTAGAGTTAGATTGACTTCAGTTCTTTGGTTTTTTAATAAGAGCCATTGAGTAATGCAGAAACAAACTAGATTTAAATGTTAATAAATCACTTCATTATTACATGTTCATCCACTCAGCACTGAAGAAAACTCCCCCACAGCATCATTCTGCTTTAATGAAAGAAAGTACAAGCCTTAGGAAAAAGCTAAAATATTACTGTTTCCAACACCTGTGATTTGTTGGCCATTTATCATCAGCCATAAGTGCTGAAAACTCATAAAAATAACCTAAGTTGAAAAGATTATTTATATCTTACTGAAGACATGGAACAGTGTTGAGCTTTTGTAATAATATTTTAGACAATAGGCCTGCCATTGTGTTACATTGGCAATAATACTTCTAAAGAATTCAACAATGCAACATTAAATAAGAAAAAGGAAAATAAGAACCACTAAAGCAAAAATCTAACAGATTACCTTCATTTTTCCAGGGTGGCTTGAGACTTTTACCCTCTATTGGTTTCAGCAGATCTGCAAGCTTCTCATTTATGTTTAACTTAGAAGTGCGTTTCTCTGCCTCTTGAGAGTTGGTCACTTCTTTTATCCTCTTTATTTCTTCGTTCTGCTTATGCCTTTCCTCAGCTTCTTTTGCAATTTTTTCTTGCTTTCTTCTATCTTCTTCCAGCTGCCTCTGCCTTTGTTGTTCTCCTTCCTTCAAGATCATGGCTTGCCTGTTGTTCTCCTCCTCCATATAAAGCTGTTTATTTTCCCTTTCTCTCATCATAGCAACTGCTTCTTCAGCTTTCAGCTTTTCCTGAACTTTTTCCTGCATTCTCTCTTCCTCCAATCGCTTCTTCTTCTCTTCCTCTTCCCTCCGGATATTTTCCTGCCATCGATTCTCCTTCTCCCTTTTTGCATTTCTGAAAGAAAGCAACGAGAGGAGTGGGAGGGAGGTTTATGTTCAGAGTAGTCAAACACACTTTTAAGTAAAATTGAGTCTATGGCACCAAGTCCTCCTCTCTCTGGGCAATAAGCTCCTTCAGAGGAGACCACGCTTTGTCTTAACACGAGTACTTCATATCTAAGAAACAAGCAGAATAAAACTTTTGGTGCAGATACACTGCCACGTGTTTACTTATGCTGTGCCCTCATCTTTCTGCTCACCTGCATCCTGATAAGCAAGCAATGATGACTGAACAAAGTTCAGTTTATAAAGGTGAGTTCATACTTTCCAGCAAGTTATTATCCAAACCCCACAACTGGAAACGAAGATTTCCAAACAGATTAATAACAAAATTTCCCTCTGGTACAATACTGATCTTTGTTGCTTTTATTTTTTGCCTTCAGCAGTTGTAATCCTTTCAGTGCACTTATCCCCACCACTGCCACAACCTTCAGCAGACAAAATCAGGGAATCTGACTCAATGCTTTGAAATTATTCAGATTTCATCCTGTGCATCATCTCTCCAGACAAGTTACTATTCAACTTAACAAACTGAACTCATTGTCATCTAACTCTTGAGACCTATGGGCTGGAAAGAGTGGACCTAACCCTTTAAGGAGAAAAATATTGTTGAGGAGGGACAATAACTAGAGGAGCCTGCTTCATCAAGTCACTGTGGGAGGTCCACTCAACTAATGGCCATTTTATTATTTTCAAGCACATGATGGAATCTTGTAGGAGCTGTGCAGTAATACTGCTGCTCTAGCAGATATCTATATTCAAGGGAAAAATTAATGGGACATCACCATACATATAGGTCTCTTATAGGAACCGTCACAGATGTTATGAAACTCCATTACACTCATGTACAAAAAGGTTGCCATGAGCCAAGACCATGAATTACATATACATCCAGGTCACTAGCTCTGCTTTATTAAAAGCAGTCAATGTAAATAGGAAGTATTGAAAAAGAAATTTTTTCTCAAATTGCAATGACAAAACACAGCAATTTTTTGAATGAGAAGCCAAAACTAGTTCAGCAAAGCAACTCCAGAGCTGAGGACTGCCCACCAAGAGCACCCATCCACCCTCTCCTTTTTCAATCCAGGGTTGCTAAGCACAAAACAGGCAGCTGACAGCATAAGGTCTGGAGGTAGAAAATCATCAAACCCTAGAAACTATGATTTTTTAACCAGTGTAACAAAAGAAATCACAACCAGTTGCAAATAAGATCATAAGAAACCAAGGGCTGAGAACAGGCAAAGTTTGAGTGCTTGATACAAGGCTGGGCTGAGGAAAACCAGGACCAAGTATGTGAAAGGATGAACCTCTCAGACATATATTTTTGTCACTGTCCTCCCAAAAAAGGAACCAAATTTAAAACTGACAGCTTGCTCACTCATTCAGCTTTCAAGATTAACATAGGAATTAAACAGTCAGTGCAGCCACTCCTATTGTCTTAGAGTATCAATCCCACAACTGCCTGGATACAGATGACAAAACACCAGTCCCTACTCAGTCAGAAGTGCTTCTAAGGCAATAGGTCAGATATTTTGAAGGCCACAAAACCAAGAAAAATTAAGGTCTTTTAAATGTGTGAGTAAACACATTAGCTCGACTAAAAGAGCTAAGAATCTTCTCAGCAAAAACCCCTATTGGGTTTATAAAAAAAAAAAAATAAAAAAAAAAAAACAAACAGATTTGAAACAGAAAATTCAAACCACCTTCTGTCAGTGGTATTCCACATAAAACATTTTCTCTAAAGCAATTCACTAGGATGGATTTCTACTGATTAGACCTCCTGCTTATTACAGTCAGTGTCTTAAAGTCACCATAGCATTATTTTCCTGTAACAACTGCAGTGCTTGATGCACTCAGACATGGTACCTTGCAGCCTCATCTTCCAGACGCTTTTTCTGTGCAAGATCAACTCTTCTTTTTTCTACCTCTTTTATTTTGTCCTGTTTGATCCTGTGGAGCTGCTCCAAGGCTAACTGCTGTGTACTGTAACTTTCTCTCAGGTCCTAGAGAGGAAATACAACACAGTACATCAAAAGGAATAAAGCCAGTCTTTCCAGAAAAGCATCCAGGCATCTTAATGCTTTGTGAACCAAGTTTTAATACAAATGGACAGAGCAATATTAAGCTATTAATAGTCCTTGAAGATCACTGTAAAGAAAGTCAAATAAATAAAAGTACAAAAGTAGCTGGAAGATTTGCAAAACCTTTGATGTAACTTCAGCTTTAGAAAAGCCCTTCCAGTCATACACCTGCTGGAAATGGCAAATGCAGCAGAGGAGAAGGGAAGATATAAAACTGAGTGTTCAAACACAACGTTATCTAAAAACACAGAAAGCAATGAAGTATATTTTAAATAACTAGAAGATACATTTGCTGAGGTGGCAGACTGAAACTGAAAGCCAACACATCAGCCACAAACATCAGGAGACATCCCTTCAGTAGGGTGTCTACCTGTGCAATACTGTCTGAATGATCAATCCCATATTTAAATCAGAATAAAATATAAAAATATCCATCAAGTTTATCACAGTGGGAAGCCATAGCCTAAAGACTCAGACTGCAATTTTCCTGTATTTGTAAGCTTAACAATTTTACTCTTTGTTTTTCAAACACATCCTTCAATTCCTTTTCCATTTCTCTATGACAACAAGCTTTTTCACAGCAGAAAAACAGTGTGAATCTTTTGGATAGTTAAATTTACAGAAAAAGAATCAACAAGAGAATTTCTTTACCATGTTACAAAACATCTGTAGGATACTACATTATTTTTCCTTAGAAATCCTGTTACAAAATCCTGATACAAACTGAACAAATCAAAAGGTAAACCCTGACTTTTCATATCTAATCTTCTAAATGCAAAAAAAGCCATTAAGAATTATCTGGTCCCACCACCATTTTGCCACAGAGATAATGTGCTATTTATATGAAAAGGGCAACATAAGATTTCTGTGTCAGTGAAATTCTCTGTAGCAACAAAGGAAACAGAACAATTGACTACTATTTCCACCCAAACATATTCACTGAAAACATTTTTTTTCTCATTTTGCATAGAAATTGAGGATCACTATGGAACAAAACTGCATTATAAAAACTCCTGTGTCTTCGACTTAAAGGTCAGTTAAATAAATCTGAGAATAATTCATGAGGAAAAAAACTCTCAGTCAAATTTTTGACCTCAGCAGACAAAAGCAGTCTTGAGGGAAAACAGCAAGTAGGTTTTAGTACTGGGTTAATTTGGAGGCTTAATAGCATTGTGTTTCCTGTGTTGTATGTCATATTCTGGGTACTGATGCTATTTCTAGCTTCTTAAACTTGAACAAGAATTGATAAACCTGACTCACAGCTTCAGATGTAGGGATACAGGCAAAGCAAGACAACAGAAGGAAAGGTGGGAGAAGACACTGTTTCCATCTAAGAGAATTTTTTGGTTGATGTTACAATAACTAAAAAGAAAAATCTCTAGGTAAAACAACTGAGTGAAAAGGCTGTTAATACATAAAATAGCTATAAGTATTTTGCAGTCTTTAAGAGGATGTAACTGCTAGCAGAACGAAAAAGAGCCTATTGCTTTTCTTTATCGTTGTACATCCAAACAGAAAGGGTAAGCAGAGAAAAAATGCGAAATAATTAAAAACCAAAAGAGCCAAAGATTAGAAAATAACCTTAAGTAAGAGGAAGAGGTTGTTGAGACAGCTTAGCAGAGACAAAAGGCACTGAAGAACAGAATCATCCATATTCTCACACTGTAAGATAAGGCAGATAAAAAGCCAATTAATCTTTGCATTGTATTTTGAAAAACATTTTAGGGAAGACTAAATGGTAGATGCAGCCACTGAACACAGCAAGCCATGCAACAAACATTAACTAAAAATTCAAGCTATATGGAGCCGTTTTTTAAAAAGAAAAGGAACTCCTTGTGCAGCATTTACATTTTTTTCCTTGTGTTCTTTGTACTGGACAGTGTAGAGTCCTCACACTGGCCCAGCATAAATCCATTACTTAAGAATAAAGTTCACATCAGTGCCAGTAGGAGTAAGCCAGTAAATAAAGTTAAGTGGATGCATGCTACTTGGCCTCAGCTGCATGCATTTTGAGGCAAATAAAGAGTTGCCTTTCAAATAAAGATGCCTTCAGGGACAGTGGTTGACATCTCTCAATTTCTATATAAATAAGTGTCCTAGGCTTACTGTAGGACAGTAAGTCTGTCTGCTACCAGATCTTACACAGTGTACTATGAAACTTTGTATTCCTTTCAATAAAAGTTAAAAAATTCAGTGAGTAATTAAAAAAATTGTAGCAAATATAACCTTCAGTCCCACAAGAACAGAAGTGGTAAGGGCCTGAAAAACTTCTACTCTAAATCAGAATGGATTCAAAAAGGTAAAAGTTTAAAGTGAGCAACAGTTGATTCATGCAAAGCAATGATTAGCAAGAGTTAATATTTTAGTAAATTAGCAATAGTTTTAAGTGCATTTTTATTAAGTGATTTACTACAAAGATTTTTTTCTTATTTGACATCAGAATTTCGTGAAAGATTTCCTGAATGCTGGTAGAAGTGTGACTAATTTGTTATGACTGAATGGAGAAATAAAGAAAGATGATGCTTACTGGTGTAAGACTAAGTATTTAGGGAACATACATACCTTAAGCTGACTGTTAAATGCATCCATTTCAGCAAGTTTAGAAGCAGTTTCTTTCTCAAGGGCATCTAGTTGTTCCCTAAGTCTTTGGCATAATTCTTCCTTTTCTAGTGACTTCTTGTGCACTGAACTGATTCCTGTACCTGCATAAGGAAAGACAAGCAAGCCTACATGGATTTCTGTTTTCACAAATTATTTTATTATTTTCCCAATATACACACATTCTCAAACTCCTTTCTCACAGAACTCCTTTATTTACCTTTCTATTTGTATACAACGCAAAGAAGAAATGTCCCCACCACCTGAGATATACAGGCATTACATTTATTAATACAGAATAATTTGTAAGGGTTTTCAGGCCACTTAATTGCAAGGTAAGAACTTCTAGAGTGATGTGATACAAAGACCAGTGTAAATTTTGCATAAATTAACTCCCTTGAGTTTACACTATCAAAAAACCCAAGATTTAATAGTCCATGGAGGCTATATATATAGCCTGTGTAAATACAGTTTTGAGTAAAATCAGTGTATTCTTGCAAAAATGTATTTGTTTGCCCCTTATTTAGGGCAAAAACAATGGAATGTGGATGCAACAATGCTAAGATGGGACTAACTGAAAAGATATAAAAGTGAGGGTGTAATTAACACCCCTTTATCCTTCAGCCTTTTATACAGGTGATGAACAGCAAGCAGCACAAACCAAAGAGAATTCATTTGCAGGAACTTACTCTGAGGGTTTTCAAGTTGAGCATTTTTAATTCTTTCACTTAATAATTGCTTTTCTGGAACTAAATAGATTAGTTTATTCTGATACTCCTGTAGATAAAGAAGAAAACATACCAAATGTTTAATACTGTTTACCCATCAATAAATAAAACTGAGTGAATTTTCAAACACAGTTCATAATTATGAAGTGGAGGGAAAAATTACTTCTATACTCTCAATATAAATGTTAAAATAGAATGCTTGTTGAAGCAAAAAAATTAATACAGCTGGAAAAGCCAAAACCCCAGACATGCGAAAAGTGTAAATATTATCCTGAGAACATTTAAGTTGATTGTACCAAGCCTAACTTAAGACAGTAACTTCTATGACACACAGGAAAAGTTTCCCTGACATACAGGAGCATTACATAAAAATGAAGTAGAGGATTATTTATGGCAGTCAACTGATCTGACATAATTAATGTCTTCCTATTCAAATTGAGAAAAAAGAGCAGTGAGGTAAATTCAACCCAAAACCCAACTTGTGCTGCATACAGACAAACATGCCTCATAAAAACTTGAGTCTGGAGCCATAAAAGAATTCATAATTAAAGAGAAGTCACTATTATGGGTTCACATAGGAACAGCTGAGGTTTTCACTGCTATCATTCAGCTATCACCTTGCTGGAGTACATGTCATAATTTCTTTAGCACCACAAATAAATCTAGAAACCTCTGCAGTGTTGATGGCCTTGCTGATTTCCTCTCTCCACTATAATCAAACCAATTTACCATTCCTTCCTATGAGCATGTATTACAGACAGCATTACAGAAACAGAATAAGAAGTAAAAAACCCTACAAGTTTAACAGAAAGTCACATACCTGAAGCTGTTGTTGTAGTTGCTTGACTTCCATAATTCCTTGGTCATATTTCTTATCTAAAGCTTCCAGCTCAGTTTTCCGTATTTGGTTTTTGCTCCTCATATCCTGCAGTCTGCCTGAGATTTTCTGGTGTCTGTCTGTCTAGAAGGAAAGCAAAGACAAATTCCACCACATACAGCACACAACACTTCTCCACTTAAGCTGTGGGCAGCTACTTGATGATCAGTGCTTTAAAACAACACAAAATATCTGCTTTAGCTTGCTCATCCATTCATGTATTTCAAGATCTGTAGTGAAATTTCTGTCTTACCAGGGCTTCTAATTCAAGATTAAGGCTCTTCTTTTTAGAGGTCAACTTAACAATTTCTTCTTGTTCCCTGTTACGTTGATTTAGAAGTTCTTGGCGACGAATCCTCTCCCATTCCAATCGTCGCTGGCGCTCAAGCTCCTGCTTTGCTGCCTGCAGAAAATTTACAGTACCTTAAATTACAATGGAGATAGAATTATATATAGAATTTTTATATAGAATTGGCTGGGAGATGCAGAACTCAGAGATCAGGATTTAATATAATGCACTCTACATCTGAAGAGCATAATGGCACTGCAGCATTTTGTCTTTTGTAAAGTGCTCTTATATACTTCAGCATCAGAATGAAGAATGTGATCCCACAAGATTCTTCATGCTGTGCTCCTAACTCTGGATGAAGAAAAAGCTATAAAATTTGGGGAGAAAATCTCTTCATCTTAGAATACAGCCCCAAAATGAGCACATTAAGAGATATTACTCATAACCTCCTTTGAGCAGAACTACGGAAAATATGCAAGTCTTACATATGGGTTGAGACACCAAGCTGAAGGAAATCTGTCTCGAGTTCAACCATCAAAATATTATTTGTTATGAATTCAGTACAATCTTTTTTGGTATACAGGTATTCGCATAAATCCAAGAAATCTGTGCAAGAAAAACATGATCTGTTCTATAAAGCATCTGAAAATCATCAACAGGATTAATTTATAACAGACACAATGTTTTCAGACAGAAGCAATGGTTTCTCTCCAAGACAACCTGCCAGTGGCCATGTGAAGGGCCAGAAGTCAGGCCAGCACCCAGACCTTGAGTGCTCTGTCAAGTGGATGCTGTGTGTATGTACATATTCCTTAAAGCATTAAAAAACAACTTCAAGAAAACAACCTCCCGCCTTTCTATTTCTTTCCTCCGTTCTTCTTCCCTCTGTCTCTCCAGCTCCCGTTGCCTCTCCAGCTGCCTTTCCATTTCCAGTTGTTTTTTCCGTTCCTGTTCCTGACGTTCCCTCTCTCTTCTCTCCCGTTCTTCCCTTTCTTTCTGAGCCTTGCGTTCAGCCTCTCTCTGCTGCTGCTCCAGCAGGACCTGACGGCGTTTTTCCAGCTCCATATTTCCTCTCTCATAGTTGGCTTTCCTTTTGTCCTCAAATGTCACTAAAAGAAGGAAAAGCAGTTATTTCTGTCCTCTGCAAAACACTGCTCTCCAATACCTCAGTTATGTCACTAAGGATAGATGCTTTTTTTTTTTTTTGGCAGGCTTAGGTTGTTGGGTCATGGATGATATAAGCATCTTGCATTTGTTAAAGTATTATTTTTCCTTCCAAAAATACCTTTAAATTTTCCTATGTCTATTCCAACTGAAAAAAAAAAAAAAGTTGTAATTTAAAACTGAACCTAACAGTTATTTCAGTTTCAGAGGAAAAAGAAAACAGCTTTTTTAGGCCAAGAGAAGACTATCTTCCATTAAAAGGGCTTTCCACTTTGCAAGAAACATTGACAGAGAAAGAGCTTGTTTTTTAAGGGTGTTCCCTGTAAGAGCTCCTGGAGGTAAAAACAGCAGAAAAAACAGGATCAAGCTCAATTACTGCAGTAGAGGATAAAAAGAGATACAAAGGAATGGTTTAGGTTCCCAGAAAGTCATGTACAGCAGAGTGCATCTAAGAGACTTCTCCTGGTATCATCAAGGAGTAGAATCTGCATTATATGCAAAGTGTAACTACACTGGAAACCCTTCCTTTCAAAACTCCCCAAAGTTATGTCAGGGATTTTCAACTGAAAAAAACAAAACTTGCATAATATTTGTCCATGAAAGATTTCTTTTCCAAAATACATTATTAATCAGCACATTGTTCCTTTCCTACAGTTAAAAATAGCCCCCGTTTCTGCTTTATCTGCTTTATCAATTCTATTAGATGCAATTAGCTGACTACATCCATTTAACAACCTTCCTAGCATCCAGGTTAAAAGGGACCTAGCTCCTGAAATGAAGCTCCACAGGGATCTGATTATGTCTTCCACTTTCTAAAGGTTTCAGTGCCCTTCAAATAGAGCTCTGTAACATTAAGAATGGGAACCCTTTTTTACCTGGCTGTTTTTTCTGTGGCTCCTCCTCTTGCACAGGCAGGTAAGATGGTAGAGTTCCATTTATACTCTCAGTATATTTTCCACTCCTGGAGGGTAAAAAGCCCACCAGCATTGTTAGGGAAATAACATGGCTATCTTCTTTGTTTAAAAATATATTGTGTTTCACTATCCTAAGTGATATACCTGAAAGAAGGTGGTACCAGTTCAGGAGGCAGAGTTAGTGGCAGAGGTTGTCCAGCTTTGGCTATATCAGTAAGGTGCATGGCTAACACAAACTCGTCAGCTTTCAGCTGCCCATCTCCATCAATGTCAGCTAATGACCTGCACAGTTTTAACAGTAGTAATAATTAGAACAAAATATCACAACCACTCACAGATGATAGGTGAAAAAAGGCACTGTAAGAATAATATTTAAATCACAAAATTCCTGCAAAATGTTCTGCTGAAAATAACTGCAATTAATAACATGAATACTTGATTAAAATAGGTGTAATTTTTTTAATAGTGCACTGCTATTCAGATGATCTTGTAAAATACAACAAAAAGAATAGGAAAGGCTAAGACGCAGCTCACAGCTCTTGATTTATTGCATCAACATGAGAAGAGCTGGGAAGAGAAACTGGGACTGTTCCTAACTAGCTTGAAATGCTGGAAACACTTTTTTTTAAAGCAAAAGAAAACATTATGTAAACATTACATAAAAAAGAAAACATTATTTAAAATTACATCAAATGCCACAACAGGAACCTTTGCTTAGAATTCTTTTTCCCCCCTTGTGTCTCCTTGACAGTGCAGGGAAGGTGTGAGCTGCCCAGCAGACCTTGCAAGGGGTAGGAAAAGCATCACCCACCCTCTCAAAGATAAACCATCCAATGTACCATTATCCTACAAAATGCTTCCCACACAAACCAAGGGGGAAAAACAGTAAAATGTTTTGAGATGTGGACAAGAAAGCAGAAACCTTTCTAAAATAAATAACTACAGAGATGCAATTGCAGGAATGTATCCTTAGACTGCACTTAAATGAATGCTTAATAAAACAACTGTTCATTATAAAACAAAAAACAGCAGTTAAAAAACCAATAAAAAACCAAAAAGGAAACGACAAAACAAACAAAAAACCAACACACACACACACACCCCACAGTGAAAAACAAAAGCAGGAGATGATGAAATGAGATTTTTATTATGTTCACAGACCAGCACTATTCACACATACCAGCACCATTATTGCAGCTATTACCATAAATAGAGCAATCCAGCAGAATTATTACTGAGGACTTTTAGGCTAAACTGAAACTTGGGCTGCTAATCATCTCTATGTGGCTACACAGACCTTGCTGCAATGGCTACTGATATTTTCAGGCTAGGAGCCCAGGAGGAAAAGAGTCACCCTACACCTGCTTTATTTCCTCAGGCTGCAGAGGTGAGGAATACAACCCCGTTTTTGCCTTTACAGCATGCAACCACACAAGCTGAAGGAATATTTGGAATACTTCAGAATGCTGCTCGAGACAAATGACTGCCCTGGGATGAAGAGGATGAAGAAAGGGAACTTAAAAGAAATTTAAAGCTATTGTGAATTCTGCTGGGCTATTATGTTTTATGTATAACATCCCAGTTATGTCTGAAGGCATAAGACAAACTACCATCTAGAAGGACATATTCAAACCTTCAGAAAACTGTAACCATTTCCTTCACCACAGTAAAGGCAAGGCTTACAAGAAATGTGTAATATGCAGATATCTTTGTGGGAACTGCAGTAAAACTCTAAACATGAAGTCTTAGCTTTTTCATCTTTCTCCACATCTGAAAACTCAGAAGCTTCATTTCAGAATCCTACTTCCAAAATGAAAAAAGCCTCAGCTAAACTACTGCATCACTAAATCAGCAACTGAAATAAGCATCTGTACTATTATAAGGAGTTTAACAAACAAGAGTGAAAAAATACTATGTCAAGGTATCTCTTGAAAATGTAACGAATGAACAAACTAGTGTAGAAAGTAGCTTAGTTTCAGTTTATGATTGCCTATCTGTGGTGTGTCCCTTTATCTTTTCTTATTAAATAAATTACATTTCCTCTCTTAACACCATAACCACACTGAATTCATAATCAGTAACTGAACTTACCAAATAGTGGCCAGCTGAGTCTGTGAAAGATTTGATTGTAGAAGGGCATTCCTTGCTTGAAATCCTAAGTGAAAGTGTAAAAGGTTTTAATAAAAATAAACACTTTGATCAAAGATTCACGTGTACCAAAAAATGGGTCATGAACTGGGGCATGTTTATTTTTAATATTAATCTAATCCATTTTCATCAGTGGCTGACAGTTGGCTTTACTTCCAGGCTTAACAGGCATTACAACCTGAACAGAATAAAGATGTAAGTATTCCTATGTACTTTTTTCCCCCTTGGAGCACCTAACAGGAAAACTGACATGGAAAAAATAGATATTTATGGTAATCCACACAGCTGTTACAGAAGCACAGCTGACTGTCTACCTAAAGCTTCAGCCAGCACGTGGGGAAGCTGGCAGCTTTCATGTGATTGCAAAGAACCAGAGATGTTTCTAGGCAGGTCCATGAAACACTCAGTCCAAAATCCACTGAAGATAAAATGCACTGAGTCCCTTTCTTGACATAGAGAATTGTCCACCTTTTTTGTAGCAATCTAGCTAGCAAACTGAGGCAGGGGTTTGGCAAGTGCTTATTCAAAGTGGGAAACCTAGTCAGCTACAAACATACTGAGTTTACATGTAAGAACTGCTTGGCCAGTGCTCCATTCTCTGCATGACAGTGATTCAGTATTCCAAAAACTTCCATGAATCTCTACTCTTCTACAGCAGCAGGACAGGAGGTAACTTTCCCAGCTTTATGGTTCTCAGACTCTTGCACTTAGATCACAGAATGGATTTAATGGGTTGGAAGGCACCTTGAAAAATCAGAGTCCAACCCCCTTGCCAGAGCAGGATCCCCCAGTATAGATCATACAGAAACACACCCAGGTGAGGTTTGAATGTGTCCAGAGAAGGAGACTCCACAACCTGCCTGGGCAGCCTGTGCCAGTGCTCTGTCACCCTCACAGTAAAAAAGCTTTTCTTTATGTGGAAACTCCTATGCGCCATCTTGCACCCCTTGCCCCTTGTCCTATCATTGGACATCACTGAGAAGAGCCTGGCTCCATCCTCCTAACACTCACCCTTTACACATTTATAAACTCTCCTCCAAGCTAAAGAGACCCAAGCTCCCTCAGCCCTTGCTCATCAGGGAGATGTTCCACTCATCTTCTTCCCTTCGACTGCTGCTTTGTCTCCCAGAGTCTACCTGGAGAGCCTCCTCAAGCCACTTCAGGTCTAACATTGAGCCCAAGCCAATAAACTAATGCCCATTTCCATTTCCTGGCTCAGTGGAAGCAGCAGCTGAAAGCCATTTGCTTGCACAGATCTGAATGTCAACAATTTCAGCTTTTATTGCAAATGGAAGTCAAATCCTAAGCTGGGATTCCATCCCTCAGCATGTGATGCTTCTGAGGTAGAAAACAAAGCTGGTTTTCCCCCTCCATACCGAATGCCATACTCACCTGATAAATACCCACTCATACTTTTATCAAGACTGTTAAATTTCTGTCTGTATTTTAATCTGGAGGCTTGAGGAACTGCCCAGTCTGTGGATGCAATCTTTGGTGAATTCCCAGCTAGTGAAGCACTAGAGGAAGAATTTGAACTGTAATACAATTAAAAAAAAAAAAAAAAGATAAAGAAATAAGTTGCTTGGCTTAATAAGCAGGCATTATAAACAAGGATAAATAGCATTTTCTACCAACATGAAACAACTTCCACAAAGTTTTGCCTATGCTAACTTGCTATGAGCATTTTCATCACCCATACATCATTTTACTGTGAAAGTAGGGACATATATCTAAAAGGAAACTCTTAAATTTAAGATCCTGTTTCCCTTGGTATGACAGGCACTCATGACACATAATGGATCAATCCACCACTGCAAAATAATGCTATAGGAAACCCAGGGAAAAAATCTCAATTGTCACAAGAATGTTTACAGTGGCTGTGAAGCACTGGGCAGATTAAGTAAGTTTAAGAGGTATGCAAATGAATAACCATGAACATAAAAATTTAACTGATAAACTCACAATCAAAAGCAGCCTCTGAAGCTGCTAAAGCCACCACGTTCTACCTATTCTTTTTATCAGTGACAGTGAGGCTGAATGGTTTTTCCAGCTCATCCTGCAGAATAGTACTTGGTGGGTGTTTAGCTACACCTATAAAACTTCTACCTGCAACTCCCAGCATTTTCAGTGTCCCATCTTTGAAGATCAGACCAAACCAGGTACATCCTGCCTGCCTTGTTTAAGGTAATCTCCTGCTCTCTCAAATAAAAAATTATTTGCAGTGTTATAATGTAAAGAATGCTGATATAAACAAAGGCTTTTGGGGCACAGTGCTAGATACACATCTTTTGCATGGAATTCAATAACATGATGGTGAAAATGCTGTCAACAGTAACACTTCAGTTCCAGCTAAAGAAAGCTTTCTCATTTAAATAAGAATAAAAAAGGTGATTAACACCACACCTACAACGACCTTATTGAAAATTTGTATTGTGCTCATCCTAGATGCCATTTAACTGCAGCAAAGAGGTACAAGCTCTTCCAAGTCAACTTCTGGAGCAGAGCTGGGGCTGAGACAGATACTCTCTGGATCCTCTTTTGGGACACCCTTCCCAGGATACCCAATTGGATGGATAAACCTGGTCCCTCACTTTGTTTATGGTGGAGCTCTAGAATCAGTCAAGTAGGGCACCTGATAACAAACATTCCTAATATTCTATTATTCATAAACCATATCCACACATAAATATTTATAACAAAGACTATTCTTACATGCCTGCTAATTACATGGTGCTCTTTATGAGAACATCAATCCATAAACATTGCTTTTACAACCACTTTGTAAGTTTAATTCTATTTACCAATGATGTACATCCCCTTCTTTTTGGCACTGCTTTCCCTCATTTGACCTCCTCACCTACTTCAAATAGTTTTGTCACATTTACTGAAAATACTACTTACTGCACAAATCAAAATAGTATTTTTCCAGATTTGGTTGTCATATTAGATAGACTAATTTTTAATTAATATATTTTGAAAACAGAAATGTTCCATAAGTTTTGGAAGGCATGCTATTCAAGTTGAATATACAACAATTTTAAACTTAACTGACATACCTGCTAGATCCTAAATCAATTAGTGACTGTGCCTTCTGCAAACTGGTACCACCAAACCCTCCTGCCATGGGACCTAAAGAACCAGTATGAGGCAGTGCTGAAACAAACAAAACAACAAAGCCAAAAACTGTAAAACAACAAGGTATAAGGCAACGTTCTGTAATAAACACTCAAGGCTTTCACAGAAGTAGGAAAAGCTATTCAGTGACTTGTTAAGAACAACTAGTTAGAACTGATTTAACAAAGTGAACTCTGGGGGAAAAAAAGACTTTGTAAAAAAAATTTTCAGCTTGCTTGCATGCATGAAGTATCAGGATTCCAGTCTGAAATTAGCCACAGAGAAAATAAGACTCAATTCTGAGAGCAAGTACAGGACTGTACTATACTTACTTGAAGAAAAAGGTATGGACATGGGCTGCAGAAGGCTGGATGTTCCATTTGGCAATGAGGAGGTACTGACAGAAGGCACCAGAGGAGCAGAAATAACCAAAGGGGGCACAGAAGTCATGGAGGTCAGAGGCATGGGAGGTAAAGGTGTGATAGCAGACATGGATGTTGGCATGGACAGATTTGGCATGCTACCCATTCCTAGAGAAAAATCATACAGGTCATTATTTAATACTGCACAGTAAGAAATTGGCTCTATTATGCTAGGTAGAAACTACCCAAAGCAACCTGCATCATAATGAGATCAAATAGGTGCTTATGTGTAATATTTATTTCTCTCTAAAGTTTAGACATGACAGCTCGGACAACTGAAGAATATGAATTTTTTTTTTCAAACAAAAGATCCTGACAAGTAATTAATTCTCAAGGTAGCTTTAGCTAGTATTTCACAAAAGAATAAGAACTGACTTTCTATAATTGCAGCTGTAACTAGTTCTTCAACAAGACTTTCCACATCCGGCCACTGAGAGAACTACAACACAACTCAAAAGTTGTGAGAATCCTCTGTAGGGAAAAGCTGGTACTTCCCCTGAATCAAGTCTCTGCCAAGTGCCAGCCTTGGAAGAATCCATATGGGTGAAAAGCCCATCCTTAGGGACACCTGCCTAGCAAATGGTTTCCAGGAATTGCCAGAAGTGAAGAAGGGCACTTGAATTATCAGCTCAATCTTGTGGAAGACACCAGTGTGCAAATGCTCTGATGGAAGGTTAACAGGAATTAACCAGCTACCTATAAAGGCAGGCACTTGTATGCACACACAGAAGATTTACTGATGGGCAGGTATTTCAAACCATGTATGTCATTAATATATGTATATATTAAATTTCCAGCTGAAACCACCACATATATTTTACTCTAGAAAGCAACTAACAACAGGCATGCATTGAATCCCAAAACATCACCAGAAAAGGCAAAAAACTTTGAAATAATTATATTTAACCATATTAATCATATAAGGAAAATAGACATTGTGATTTTTTTAAATCAGTTTTGAAAAAAAAAATTAAAATGAGAGTTCTACCAAAACTTTGACCTTTACCAAGTTTATATTTAAAATCCCTGAGTATAAATAGATGAATGAGTAGGAAGGGAAAAAAAAAAGACATTCAGTAAAAGATGACAGCCTGAAACTTAAATGGCAAATGTTAATGGCCTTCTTGTACCTCATGTCAAAATGCAATAGAGGGTTTTTCTTTATTATTAAATGTCTTCAAGAAATGAAACTATAAAAAAATATCAAGAAAATGACTTTGTGTATTTCTTAAATCAGAATATCCCTGTACCTGTCTGGGGTTTTTTTTTGAGTGATTCACTCAACTCTCATGTTCAGATTCATGCTTCTATTTGGCAGCAACTAAATATGCATTTTTTTAAACTCTGAACACCAATTATATTAATAATATATATATTAATAATAATTATATATTCATAAGTACCAAAGCGAGCTGACATTAACGGTGAAAATATGGGAGTTTGTTTCATGACAGGAGGAAGAACCACAGGCAAGTTCTGTCCTTGCAATTTCAGCTTGATGAGTTTCATGGCTATAGAGAACTCCTGTTGATCCATTTTTCCATCCTTGTTTAGGTCTGATAGTGTCCTTAAAAATAAAATAAAATAAAATAGTAATGTAAATTTAACTTTTTCACTTGCCAAGAAGCTTTTCTATCAGATTTATTTAGTGCTTTTGTACAAGCAAACAACAAATTTATTGCAAGCATCTGTAGATCTTCTACTTTTGACAATATTTAAACTCTCAGAAGCTTCCAGTTATTAATTTTTCTAATTTGCCAACCTCCAGGTATTGAAGGTCAGCCTGGACTTTCAAACATAATATTGGTCTAGAGGCATTAAGTATAATCCACTCAATAGTCTTGTACAGAGCAGTTTTAAAGTTGCTGTGTATTAAATATTACACATCTGAGAAAGTAGGTAGACACTTGGAAAAGGAGTAAGTCTCCTGATACAGTAATTGCTAAAGATATGCCTCTGCTATGCTTCTTGCTATGCAATTAGCCAGACTAATTTATGTCTGGCAATGTAAGAAATTAATGCATGAATCTGGAACAGCAAGATGCAGAAACCTGCTAAAGATTTACCACCAGAAAACTGCACTCTCTCACAAATAGTGGGTTTTTCAAGAGTGATACCTCTACTGTTTTCCTTTGACACTTCTCCAAATAAAAACAACAGAAAATATATGCAACAGTGTGTACATGAACAGACACACTTTCTGGTCAGAGAGAAAATATTAAATCTTATTAACAGGTAAATATGTGAGGACCACAGGAATGTAAACAAAAATAGGAAGGGAAAAAAAACCATACTTAATATCAAGCCATTTTTCCCTTCCATTCTGTTACTATTCAGTATAAAATTCCATTTTTATATAAGACATTTGTAGTGCTTACTAGTATTTCAAACATCACTCAATTCTGTATCTCCAGGAATTCATTAACCCATTACTTCCCTCTCTTTCCCTATTATTTAAGTATACGGACAAAGCTTAACAACGACCTTTGTGGCAGTCCAGTGGGCACTTCCCTCTAAGAAAGCCTTGCAAATTATTATTGCATTTTTGCTTCAAGCACCTACTGTAGTTTTAAAAGGCTGTGTTCAATATGATGAATTAAGATTATAAGATATTGCCTTTATTTAAGTGTTGGTACACATGTGGGCTCAATTCTCAATTTAATAAATTTAAAACAATGATTCAGATAACACTCCTTTGACTGCTGAAAACATCTTTGACGTAACACATCATACCAAAGATAGTATTTCAATACTGTGCATCTCCTGTCCTTAAAGAAAAACAAAACAGTAAAAAATACCTTACCATATTTCAGCAAGGATTGAAGCTGGTAGACCAGATTGCAAAAAAAAAGTACGTGCTTGATCACCTATGATAAATAAGAAAAAAAGACAGACTTTCACATTACAGATTTTCAGAAGACCTCAGTACTCTCTTGTGGGCCAGATTCTAAAAAGGATGCAGCATGCTGGATGCTCAGCTTTCCAGTGTCACACTACACAACTCCCTCCCTGGTGACAGCAGCTGTCAGATACTCATGTACTCTGTAATCCTCAATCTTTGCTCTGAGAAGTGACTTCAAATAGTTCTAAAATGCTTTAAAAGGTCACAAAACTACTGCTAGAAACTGTTTAAAATAGATGCAAGATTTAAAGAAGTAAAAATGACTGAAAATTTAGTCCTGACCCAATTACTGTAACAGAAACAGATGTGCATTCTATTTCTTTCCTTCTCCTTCATCCAACATAACTTTAACCAGTACTGGCTCTTTATAGAAAATTTGGAAAAATATCATGTCCTAAATAATACTCTTTTCTAGCAGGAAGCATCCACTAGGTCAGTGTGAAGGGAACAGGAATTGTGCAACTCCATACCACGTTCCACATCAACTGGTACTGATCATGCTGTTAAACTCATACTAAAACACAGACAGTGGTGTTTATGCCTACCTAGGAATGAATTACAGATGCTTGAAGTTAAACTTCAGGTTATTCTTTCAACACTTTCTTCCCTTACATTCATCCCTAGCTTTTCATTTCAAGCACCTGCCAAATAAATAATGAAGCCTGCAGACATCCAGCCCAGATATGGCCTGAAGGTGGTTCCCAGGACTGCATATTTTCCAGCTGGTGGTGAAGTAAATACCAACCTCCCAGCTCTTTGGCCAAAGTAGGAGTTCCCTGTCACTTGGCCAGAAGATGCACCTGTTCCAAACAGACAATTTTTTGGTTTTTACTCAGACTTTTTTGGACCAAAATAGAGGAAAATCAGGGGCAGTGGAGTCACCAGGTAAGGATTAGCAGAGTCAGCAGTGCACAAGTCATCAGGGCTGCTCTTCATTGCCTACTCTCCCACAAATAACAGGGCACTTTTAAATTAAGTCATCTTTACCAGTGAAACAGAACCTTTTCTTGTTGTCACAAGCAGATTCTTAAATGTACAGATTCTAAGGTGTGCAGCAACATCACTCAATTGTTTCAGGGCAGAAGCAGCTGAATGCAACTGGACCTGACAGGAGCCATTGCAACAATGCCATTAGTCTATCCAGAACTTGCTGAGGGCTTAAGGATGAATACATTTCAAGCAGCCATTAACAAGCTGTCAGCATCTCTCTCCCTGCATTCTCTTCTAAAACAAAGATATCTAACAGCACAATTTTATCTAACATTGTTCAGACAGAGGAGAGTCACTTCAGCTCTCTCTTGCCACGTCACTTGCCACAATAGCTGCTCTAAGTGCTGCTTGGCAGCCTCCCATCTGGGCACAGATTTTGCCTGATACTCTGGTTTCTGAAAGTAGTCAGAAGGACAGCATAAAAACTGGTAGCTGAAGAAGTGAGAGGACTAATAAAAGAGTTTTCCCGTGCCAGACTTTAGCCTAGAGCTTGCAGAAGTTTAGTAATAACCTGTGGCTGTTTGCCCAAGGAGTATGATTATAAGCCACATAACAAAGAGCTAGAAATAGGATGTAGTTTTCAAGCTGTTTTACAAAGATACTTCTGTGTACACAGAAGTTAATGGGTAATGCAGAACCTCAGGCTAACCTGTGATGTAGCCTCCTGTGGGTTTAAGACTATCAAACTGCTTGTCATGCTTGGCCCGCTCTTCAGAGGTGATGGCCCATATGTTTGGACCTCCTAAAAGAAAAAACAAACAAACAAAAATTAACACCCAACAACCAGATTGAAAACTTTTTAAAATTAAAGCACGTAACCTGCAAAATAAAAGCTTGGCTTCTCCAGAGACCACACTAGACACACCCAGCTCCTACCAGTTTGGCAAGGAGGTTATGAAACACAGATTTAATTCCCAGATGTGCAAGACCCAGCTGAGACAACCCCTCCACCAGACTGCTTTGCACTTGGCTTCCAAACAAGCTCTGCTCTCCCCCAAACATGGTGCTCAGCAGTGTCCTGGGGGTGCTCACCCTGCCCCGTGTGAACCCAAGGCTCCTCTGGGTCACCCACAAACAAAGAGGATTTAATGTCAATTGAAGGTTCTCATAGAGGGGACTAATGCCCCTATAGCTTCCAAAAAACTCCTCATTCTGTCTTGCCAGTAGTCTGGGACTGCTACCAAAAATAAGTTGGTTTTGTCAGACAAAGGAGTCATAACCAACTCTTTTGGGTTTTTGGGGTTTTGTTTGGTTGGGGTTTTTTTTTGTTTGCTTGTTTTTTAAGCAGCACAGCATTGCCACTTATCATTTTCAATGTTTTTAAAAAAATACCAAATATTACAGCCTCAAAGTGACAAGGAGCCACAGCAGGGAATAACCAGAGCTGTGCTGACACACAGTGACTTTCAGAAATCTTCCAACCTGCTGGATAAAGGTCAGGGGGTGTGTCCTATACAGGAAAAGCAGTTTTGGCAGAAGTAATTGGGTTTGGGTTGGTTTTTTTAAGTAGGAGGAAGTTTTAGCCAGGAAGCTCTTGACAAAAATATGATTTCTCAAATCAATGAATGCAAGGATTGTCAGAAATTCTGAATGGAAACTCCCAAAACAGCAGAAAAGGGTTATTACTTAAGAAAACACCTTTAAAAACACATTTTACTTGGTACTACCACTTCCAAAGACATGTTAATCCATTCTTCAAGTATTTCTATTGCTCACAGAAAGACAGTCAAAGGAACAAACAATCCTTCTAACAAGATATTAACAAGTAGCTTTATAAACCACAGCATTCAGAAAGTTCCTGTACAATGCACTGCACATTTTTAATCATCTTTCATTTGTTTATCCACATTTGCAAACACATTTAAAAAAAAACCAAAACCAACTTAATTTCTCTTCTTGAGGAAGTTGTGTTAAGGCTGCCATTCTCCTAGCAGGTGTACAAATTTCATTCTTTACCCCTGCTGCTAAACAGGGAGATGCAAATGGTTAACAAAACAGAAACTCACTGGGGATAAGAATGACCAAAAAGGTAGAAGACTATAAAGATACAGTCTCTGTGCACCTCAGTTGGGCACATTGCTTCCTTCTCTTGAGGTTATGCCAATTTTTTTCAGTATGGCCTCAATGAAAGGGTATTCTTGCAGGCTCCATGTAAAACTGCACTTTGAGAACCCTGTCACTACTGTTTGCTTATTAAATGGGACTAAATATATTGAAATGATACTGATAAAGAAAGCTAAATAAATCTAAATCAGATCACTAGAAGCTAATAGGCAGTACAAGTATTGCTATAATACACATATGAGGACAACCTACAGCCCAAGAGTGGCACTTAAGTATTTCTAAAATTAAGATACATATCATAGACCAGAATCACTGAATAGTTTGGGTTGGAAGGGACCTTAAAGATCACCTTTTTCCAACACCCCTGCCATGGGCAGATGTTGTCCTGAAAGCAGGGTCTGTCACCTGAATAAGCTGATCCACACACAGTGGAGTTATTTAATAATATCCAGATCTGCATAGAAAAAGGAGCAGGGTGGTATTCCACAAAGCAAGGTCAGCTTCCCCTCACACAAGTGCTACTTTTACACAGAGAGACATGTAAAATTCCTTTATTTCTCATTATCTTCTATCACTCCAACACATTATTGGTTAATGAGCTCTTCTATTTAAAGTGACAGTGCTTTAAAATTTCACTACACACGTCCAGATTGTAGAGGGTTTTTTGTTAGTAGGGGTCCACCTAGCCTATAGGTGGGTATTTTACTGTGCTAATAATACATTAATATGCTGATAAGATGTTAATATGATGAGTTCAATTAGTAAATTTTTTTCTACCTAGTGCTCAAGGATATAACTAAGATAAGTTGAGGCATAATCCTTGCAATCCCTTTCATCTGTTTTGCAGTCTTATGTGTCTCAAGGAGTGGCTGTTGACTACTTTTGATGTGGTTTTCTCTAATTTTTGCTGTTTTGGTGTTACGTAAACTCTATTTTACTCTACGTGTCTCTATGTTCTCTTTTATGTGACTTTTCCCCCCAAACTTTACTTCTTTCCATTAATAACTGGCATCACAGGGACACGTGGAAATGTGGAATGGAAACTGCATCTTGATTAATGCTTACAGAAGTTATCCAGGACAAGAAAGTGTTCCTAAAGCTGCCAGCAGCAACTTCAGAAAACTTAACCACTGTTTTTCATTTATGGAAAATAAAATATTAGTAACACCACATTTTTCTTATATGAAATGTTTTGATCCTCTTTGGAAATAGGGAGCTACAACACTCCTCAGCTTTTTATAATGAGTGACAGAAGGATCAAGACCACCACAATATATTCATGTCATCAGCAGCTGGGAAGTGCTAGAAATACAGCAACAATTCCTTGACTGGAGTTCACAGCCACCACTGCAGCTCCTCTAAAGGATGCAATTTACACTGTAAGGGAACTTCTGTTCATGTCTGCCCCTGTCCTGAAATGCACCATTTCCTTTTTCTATGTCAGATAGTAAAGAAGAAGATGATAATCAGTGAAGGAAGTAGTAAGGAAGAAAATACATTCCTTCAAATATATTTCAGCAAAACATCTCTTTGAATACAATCTGGTAAACTATGCTTCCTCTCCAACCATGAAATTCAAAGTTCTACATGGCACATCTTAATTTGTGTTAAAATTTTGCAGTTCACAAAACACCAGATTCACCTGGTGATTAACATCTTATTCAAGAAGTGCTCGACGATCAGCATTTACCCTTTATTCTCATTTTTGCCTTCATTAACACTCCCCAGGAATCTCACTGTTGCTTAGAGGAGTGTCACCGCTTTTCTCTGACGTGCAGAGGTGGTCAGGATCATGGCTGAGCTCTCTAAAAGACAAAGCTCCAGCTTTGCTGACCCTTTGACCATACACTTAACACTACTGATCCAGCCTATGCAAAAAAAAAAAAAATCATCATCAGTGTAACCATAACAAAAGACCTTCAGATGCACACTCTAAGGTTAAAATTATGCTCTTAGCAGAGATTATTCATTCCCAAGCTAAACACAGAAAAGCATTTGTTCAGCAATCATCTCCATGACATTTTTCTTGCAAGTATAAATGTAATTAAAAAAAAAAAACAAAAAACTGTAACCAACATTATTACACTAATGATCAAGAGTCCTAAAGAGAAGTGTAAGCAATTACTGCCACAGCAAAGTGATAACTGTGAAAACACACATTATCAAAACTACACCTGCCTGAGTTCAAGAAGTGTTTGGATGAGGCTCTCAGGCACATGGTGTGATTCTGCGGGTGCCCTACATAGAGACAGGAATTGGGCTGGATGATCCTGATAGGTCCCTTCCAACTCTGAATATTCTATGAATCCACTATTTCAGGAAACTGGATATATATCCCAAAATGCCAACCTGCTAATATTTTATTTCCAAAGGTATGAAGCATTTCAGATCTTCCCTGTCCCTGACAGCAGAGACTGAAAATCTTTTTTCTGATTACTATTTTAGAGATGTACTCTAATCTACTCATGTTTTTTTATGTGTATTGAAGAAAGTAATTTAATAGACTTAAAAGCAAAAGCAAACCTCTTCCTATATAATCTGAGTGCTTTGCCTAAAGGTAAATGCATAAAAATGTACATACAGCTCAGATAATTTTAGTCACATCCCTCAAGACCTATCAACATTCATAGAATCTAAGAATGTCAGGCTGGAAGGGACCTCAAGGATCATCTGGTCCAACCCTTCTCATACTATTGTTCATATGAGATGTCTCAGCAACCCTGTCAAGATGAGATTCAAGACTTTCCAAAGTGGGGGAATCCACAACTTCCCCTGGGAGCCCATTCCAATGTCTGACTGTCCTCAGAGTGAAAAAATTTCCTCTTGTGTTCAATCAGAACCTCCCTAGGAGCAGCTTGTGCCCATTGCCCCTTGTCTGGTCATTCAATAATACTTTGAAATTTAAGATGTTTCAAAGGAGTTATCAGAGCATCTTTTACTTTAAAAGATTGTCCTGGTGTGAGAGGACCAGGGTAGAAAAACCCTACCTGGAACATCACCAGGCTGTGGATAAGGCAGCTGTAATGGGGAGCAGCTGAGCCTACGGGAGCATGGGTGAGGTGACCCAAATGGATGGGTCACAGTCTTCTTTCCCATGGTACTCAATATAAAATGGATCCCAAGAGAGCTCTTTGGGGTCTTCTCTGGCCTGACACTGCTGCTCCTCCTCCTCATTTCCTCACCAGAAAAGGACACCATTTACCAAGACAGGTCACCTGCTTCCTACTCAAGTTTTTCAGCCTCTCTTCCTTATTCCCTTCTTCCCTCTGGGAGAGAGTAACAGAGAGCATCTGTCCCTGCCCAGCCACTGTCCCAGCTGTGACAAAGACTGAAGGAAAACTATACATATGGTATTCCAAACAAAAAGAAGTGGTGGGGGATGAAAGCAAAGTATTATCCCAGCAAAGTCCTTCCAAAGCTGTGATTTCTTACAAGCTAAGACAAGAAGGCAATGTGGTTTTTTAGCAGGAATTAGGATCTAGAAAACAGCATGTGCCCAAGTAAGCAAAGCTCTCTGTCTGACAGTGAGATTTCTGGCACTTCTTTGTAACTGAACAAAGTCCCCGAAAACTTGGGCTTTAAACTAAAGTCACTTAAGAAAGAGTGCCTGCCATTTTCAGCCTGACCTAGAACAGGTCATTGTTTTACTAACACAGGTTAATAACTATTGGAAAAGGAAAAGATCAAGACAAGAAATTAAAAAACGAAACAAAACAAAAAAACCCAACCCAATATTTATGGTTGGGATCCACCTTATGGGCATTAAAGCCACACATAACACTTAAATAAAGAATTTGCTGTTTTTTCCCAAATACATACCATAATATGCAAAACAAAGAATATTAAGAGCATAGCACAAGAGGGAAGATGAAAGCATCACAAGCTCTTCTTTGGAGCTTAACCAGACTCAGGACTCTTTTGATGTTACCATTTTGGAGATACAAATAAGGAAAATCCATCTACAGAAAAGCATAATTAAAATTAAGATTCATCAAAATACCAAGCAAAACCACCACATCAGTCTATCTGAAATTAACACTTTGAACAACTGGGATCACAAGACCTTGGCAATTCCACAAAGCATGTCAGGAAAGTATTCTTCAAAGTAATTGTTGCATCCACTTGTAGCACAAACAAGACCACCAGAATAAAGACTTAGCACAAACAAAACTAGTTTGAAACTCAGTTCTCCTGTGTAATTACCATTAAAAAAATGCTCCTGTCCTCACAGATACTGTGCTTGTCTCCCAAAGCTACCACCAGTGGTAAAAAAAGGCCACTCAGCATCACTGCTGAGAAAAATTGTGCTGCCTGGTTTACAAACAACCAAGTTTTGGGCATGGTGAAGTGTGGCAAAGGGAAGACTACTCCTTTTCTTGGAAGGACAAAGCTGCAGGAAGACAAACAGAATCATCTGCCACCCTAGATGTGTCATCTAAACATATCTGCCTTAGCTCAACATTGTTTTTTTTCCACTAACACACCTTCAGTCCCAGGACTGGGAAACATTTTGCCCATGAGCCACATCCAGCTAAAGAGAACAATTAATTCTGCCCACAGCCATGGCTGTTCCTCTTCCTTCCTTGCAGCCCCAGCCCTTACTCATGGCAAATGATATATGAACCACAAACCCAGGCTTGTTCTTTTCACCTCTCTGATCACAGGATGGGACAGGAGGCATCCATCTTCTTGATGGAGCAGTGGTGAACTTTTGGCACTCAGAGATTCTGAGCTGCTACCAAGTAGGATGGAGTTACAATACCATTAAAAATCACTTTAGCATCAGGAGTCAAAATTTAATTGCCATTTCATGCACTCATGACAGGCTCTGCCACAGCCAATGAATAGCACATTATTACTTTTCTGACTTAGCTTAGAATTTCCTAGAAAATTTAATGAGACAAGTAATTTTTTTCCCAACTGTAGATGGCAGGATTCTGAGTGGAAAAACTGAAATGTCACTGATAAAAATATTATCTTCCAAAATCACTAATCTGCAAAAGAGGTGAAGTTAATAATTTGATTGTTGCATTTTTAGGAATTAAAACTCTAGAAATGCTGAACTTGGACATTCTCCCCACAAAGATTCTTTCTAGACCAGAGTAACTATTGCCTTCACTTGCTTTTTCTGTTTATGAAAAAACACATTTCTTTATTAGTAACACTTTTGGAAGATAGATATGAAACTATCATTCTTTTACTTGCCCACTACCACAGCTTTACAACATACTGAACATTTCAAAGGCACAAATAAGTTCTACCCACAGAAAAAGTTCACACAGAGTGACAAAGACCAACAAGCCAAAGCTCCACATAACGTAATGTACCTTCTAGACTTCTCTAAAGATGACAAAATACATCTCACCCACACCTTTATGTAACAGGCATTAATAAGTCACTGCACTAGCACAATTTTTTGATGCTAGAAACAAGCAACTACACAACATTCTCCTTTAGGCTAATTTTAAATAAATGACATCTTTCTATAAAGTCTGTTTATAGCAAGATCACAGCATTTGGTAGGATAGCTCCAGAAATGCCTTTACAACACTGGATCAGACAGATAACCTTCTTCAGAAAATAAAGGACTTGCTTTGATGGGCTGCCAACATTGAAACGGAAACAAACACTGTTCTTTCCTTAGAATGGTAAAGTACTATTGAAAAAGAAGGGAGAAAAGAAAGCACAATCCTAGAAAAAAAATAGTTAGACTTGAAAATGCTCTATAAAACCTCTGCCACTGGTGAGTACCACCAGGAGGCAAAAGGCAGATGTGCCCAAAGAGGTGCTACTGGTGGAAAGGACAAAGGCAACTTGTCACTCGTGGAAAATTTTAAGACATTTCTCACATTCTCTGAAGAACTCTGTTTGTTTTTCAATGATAGGCATTGCTTGCTTTTCTCTAATAAAAACTATGCTCCTACAGCCTACAAAGTTAATTAACTCCACAGAGATAATAAACTTAAAAGAGAGAGCATTCCTTGTGCAGTTTAATCACGAGAGTGAGTGATTACAGTACCACCTTTTTAACCATCAAAAAAACCCCAGCATTAAGCTTGATAATGACCCTAAATAAATATTTATCTTCATGTTTAAAGACAGGGAAATATCAACACAGACAGGCAGCAGCGTGCTTCAAGCTGCACAGGGGTTTTCCAGAATGCGACCAGCAATCACATTACTGTCTCCCATTGGGAGCCTCCAGAAAGTTGTTTGGTGTTAGACACAGAATCATAGAATATGCCAAGTTGGAAGGGACCCATCAGGATTATCAAGTACAAGTCCTATCCCTGTGTGGGGCACCCCCAGGATCACACCATGTGCCTGACAGCATCATCCAAACACTTCTTAAACTCAGGCAGGCTTGGTGCTGTGCCCACTTCCCTTGGGAGCTTGTTCCACTGCTCAACTGCCCTCTGGGTGAAAAACCTTTCCCTAATATATAACCTAAACTTCCCCTGATTCAGCTTCCTACCATTTCCCCAAGTCCTGTCTTTGAAATCAGTACAGTCCCATCTCTTCCCCTTGTGAGGAAGCCATGGACTGCAATGAGTATTCCTCCTCAGCTCCAAGCTGAACAATCCAAGTGACCTCAGCTGCTCCTCATAAGTCATCCCTTCCAGAGCCTTCACCATCCTCCTTGCTCTCCTTTGGATGCCCTCCAATTGCTTGATGTCTTTTCTACACTGCAGTGCCCAAACCTGCACACAGTACTCAAGGTGATGCTGTACCAGTGCAGAGTGGGACAGTCACCTCCCTTGGCCAGATGGTGACACTGCTTGGTGCACCCCAAGGGACACGGGTGGCCCTCCAGGCTGCCAGGGCACACTGCTGGCTCATGGTCAGTGTGACATCAACCAGCACCCCCATGGTCCCTCCCTGCCATGCTGCCCCCTCCAGCCACCACTTCCCCAGTCTGTACTTGCCACTGACATACTGGCATAAAGCTAATAATCCCAGTCATTTTCTGTCTGGGTTTGTACATAAGTTAACCACAGAATTACTTATTACAGATTGGACTTAATGTTCTCAGCTGAGATGTTGTATCATGCTTCCAATTTTTCCTCAGTGGTGAGTAAACATTTCAGGAGTCCAAAAATATATAGAACATTTTACTATTAGTCTGAATTTCCTATCAGTGCTATTGCTGTTTTCAGTATTTGCTTCCCTCTTTTGATGTTCATTCTTTATATCAAATGTAAGAGAAAATGCTGACTGATACTGAGCATCTCTTCCTTCTTAAGTGCATAAACATCATGAACTACTGCTGAAGTGGCTCTGGGTCCATCCTAAAGCACCCCCTGATCTTCCCTGAGGGATTCATCCTCTTTTCCCAGCTCTCATGTTCTCGGGGCACAGAGAAGACACATTTCAGGATGCACAAGGTAATCCTGCTTCTACTTGTCCTACCAGAAAAGCTTCACAGAGGCTCTCAGCATATTAAGCAACACGGTGGCAACTGGTGGATTTGGCATTGTTGAGTTTATGGTTGGACTCAATCTTAAAGGTCTTTCCATCTTAAATGATTCTATGCTTCCAACTGCCAAAGGAAAAAGTTACGTCCAAGTGTAACAAGTTCATCGCCTTCTTTAAAGAATACATTTAAAAGGAAATACTTGTACCTAAAGCTCATTAAACAGAGGGAAACATCCTCCTCCAGTTTTCTGTTTTGCTAAAATCACACGAATTGTGCCCACTGAAGCCAAGAGAATTCTTAAAGATTTTCAAGTGTCTCTGATGTGCAATCCAAAAATAACCAGTACATGCATACAGGCAGGTAAATACTGTACAGAGCTACACAGATTTGGCCAAGAAATATTTGAATAATTCAAGAGTATTCCTACAGAAATGTGAACAAAGCAGCAGCACCTTTTAGGCTACAGCACAATTTCTCCATTAAGTACAGAATTTCTAGATTTTAGTTGTACTGGGAATCCCTAAGGTTCAGCAGTTCATTTAAATCTAATACTGAGCTTGTTTAAACCAACCACCTGCTCCTATGAAACAGGAGCAGAACTCCTTATCACGCAGCATTTTGTCTGATGATAAGGTCATTGGCATCCCCTCACTTCAATGAGCAAAATTTATCCATAAAGAACATTAACATTTCCGTGCCATGCAGTGATCTCAATGTAGAAACATAATCCTTGCTTTTAGAAGGAATATAATCCCTGAAACAATTTAGAGATACGTAACAGTCTGGCTCATGGTAACAGGAAAGATCCACTTGCTTTCTGGATTTTACAGTACAACTCAACAATTTCAAAGCACTTAAGCTATTAGTTTATAATAACAAGGATAGTATTTCTATTGCTGTCGTATTTCTGTTTATGACAATAACACAATCATTTCACTCATTATGGCTATCCATTTTCAGAAGCTCCTTTTTAATTAAAGTATTGCCAAGCTCCACTGAAAAATAAAGAAACACACCAAGCAAGAAAACTATTTTTAAAAAAGTCCAGACACAGCAAATTACAATTTTACTTGAAGATGTGTAAAAAAAAAATTGTTAAAGTTCTGTTATAGATCCCCCAATGTAAAAAATATATTAGGAAATGTGTATAAATGTGACAGTGCTCTTAACTGTACATTAGCATGCTACATCCTACATGAGTTTTCTGTAGAATTTGTAACTATTCAATCAAAAGTATTTTCTGAAGTTTTACTGAAATAAGATTTCTATTTTTCACCAAAAGTGCAATGACTATAACCTGCCATGTTGATTAACCCATACCCATACTAAATTAACTTTTCTTACACAAAAAAGTTGGCACACAGGTTTGGCTTAACATAAGCATTCCCCATACCTAGAGTCAATACTGGCAATAAATATAAAACTATTTTCTGCCTTATTTTGGAAAAAAGAATGCCACTGTAATCACCTGTTGAGTTATTAACAGCACAAGAAACAAGGCCATTCTACTACCCAATGACAAAGCTGTGTCTTTGCCCAGTTTTAATCCTTTTGGATGGATTTTAGAGATAGAAAAGACAGAGAAGAAAAAAAGATACACCAGGAAGAATCCTTCCAATGGAAGGTGTGAAGAGTTCAAAGTAAGCAGTATCATCAAGGCATAAAACAGGCATAATTTGCCAAATTCTCCTCTACCAGCTGCAAAATCTGCCTCCATCTCTTAAGGTAAGCACACTTCCAGCTGACAGACTCCAAAGCATGACACAGAAGATGGAAGATGTGCTTACCCTTCAGTTTAGAACTTTTTTTGAGTAAACATCAGTCCACCTGTATAGCATCAAAATCTCCAGTGAGGAAAATAGGGGATTTTAGTCATCATGTTTAGCCCACCAGAGCTTAGACCAAACTTTCCAAATTCTGAAAATGGATTTTTTATGCTGCTGCTCACTAGCATCCACAAAATTCCTGAAAACTTAATTAAAAATTTACTAAAGGAGAATTTGTTTCATTATTGTCTAGGAAATCTCTGTGGAATGCCCCAAAACTAAGAGATTCAGGTAGGTTTCCATATACAGCAGCTAGGAAATCTTTTCACACTGGGAGAAATGCAGACAGTAAAAGTACCAGGAAAGAAGATACAAACTGAACCTTGAAATTAGCTGGAGTAAAGGAAATGCTTCTCCAAAAATGTAAAATAACAAAATCAGAGCAGAACTCCTGTTCAAGGAATATTAAATCATTTATAAATTTTGGACTTCTCACAATTATCTGGCCACTAGAGTAAAAATTATATTTTCAGGTTCTCAGACTTGGGAAGGAAGTTGAGGACAAGGAAAAACATTGATGGTTGTGGTGAATCAGAATATAGACTTGAAAGAGGAAAAGAGAAGACCCAAAAGAAAAAAAAAGAGAAAGAAAAAAAAAAGAAAACAGTAATTACACAGGAAGGGTGGGAGACAGGGAAATTGGAGAGGCATTTCCTGAATGATCTGTGAAATAAAATTGAATCAGGAGATAATTTAGGAAACAAAACACAGTAATGACTGTGCCAGTTCAGACTGAATACTCACCTATAGCCAACTCCTATAGCTCACCTATAGCCAGAGCAGCAGACTGAGGGGGAAGCACATGGCAGTTCTGCCCTAGGATGCTTCCCAGCCCCCAGTGTAGCTCTTGAACCAGAGCTGGTACCTCATTAGCAGAAGGAAAATGGACCTGCTTATAGTGACAAAAAAAAAAATCTAAGGAACCTTTCAGCATCCACAGCTTCCTATGACTTTCATTGTTTAACTAAACTGTGCAAAGTGTTCTGTTTGCTTGGTATCTGGCACTGGTATTTTCATTTCACCCTGATTAATTCTTGTGTTATCAGAGAACAATTACCATTCCTTTGCCTACAAAATAACAAATGACCTTGAGAAGGTGGCATCTATTACATTCACCATCCCCATCATTTCTTTTCAAAGCTGAAAGATCCCACCCAATGTAATTACTCCTCATTTGGGAGTTAATCTATAACTCTGATCATTCTTGTTACTCTCCTCCTTGTAATTTATAGTCCAGGCAGGAAGAAAGCATGTGAGGAAAACTGGAAGAAAACACAAAGGTAACTAAAGCAAGAATAAAGAAATTGTTTAAATGGTACTCCTTATAATGGTAAATTACTAATTAGCAGAACTTCTCAACTATGTCCAGTACCTATTTGTGCAGACACTGGGGAGTTTGATTTTAAATATAGTATATTAAAAGTTATATAATTTATGAACATAAGACTTTTTTTATTGGTGTATACCATAGGCCCTAATCTTCCTCCACAGGATCCTATAGGGCCATTCATGGAATAAATTAGGAACAAGTCCCTTTGCTGTCAGAAGTCAGCAATTTGGGAGACTTCTTGAGCCAAAAAAGCACTGAAAACCCCTACCATTTAATATCCATGGCACAGATCTCAAGTTTTGGATCTCATGGTTCTCAAGTACATAGATTTTAAGTTCCATGTTGAAACTTCTGGTTCCAAAGCAACTTGAGAGAGTGAGTCCCAAATCAAGTTGTTCATTATGTGTTACAGCCAAGCCAACCAACCAGCCTGTTTTCTTCTGCCTATTTTCAGCTCAGTGATTGCACTGAGTATTGCTTTCTGTTTCAGTTATGAAAACCAGTGACTATTCTTCCTCTTATCCTTTTCTATGCTTTGATGGCTTTACAGATTTTTATCACAATGTTAAATTAACTGTCTCTTCTCTAAACTAAATCAAACAGCTCTAATCCATTTAGTGTCCCATAACATAGGAGCCACGTTCTCTCTTTGGCCACCTTGTTCTCAGACATCCTTGCTCCATGTATATTTGTAGGTTTTTCCAGTGTCAAGTGCACCAGATCCTGGCAATAGCAGAGTAGATAATTTCTACAGAGGTGACCCTGGGGATGCTGAATTATCTTCTTCAGGTTAGGTTAAAAAGTACCATACATATATTTCTTAATGAAAAAATGTGAGAAATAAGAGGAATAATCCTGCTGACCTTCCAGTCCACACTTTCTGTGTCAGGAACAGCTTATACATTAACTCACACCTCTGTTTTTTTCCCCACAAGAAGAAAGATTTCTTGTGAAACAGAGTGCTATGACAACTCTATCATTTGCTGCATGGCAATTTTACCTGAGGCTCTTAAGAAAATACAAGAGTACTCCTTTCCATATTGTTATACAAGTATCTACACACACTCTAACAAGTGCGGAATTCTTCAGTAGCAGTGAAACAATAACTTTCATGAAATACATTTCCTAGAGAAATAGAAATTCTACTGCAGAGATGGCAGTTAAACACACAATTCTAGCTATGAGAAGCAATGCCAGCAATGTTGGCAGATGATTTAAAATATAGCAACTATTATTAGTTTAAAAAACAAAACAAACAAACAAACAAAAACCCAAAACAGACTTTTAAACAACCTACTTCAAGAAACAGCACTGGGACAGAGCTTGATATTGAATTAATCTTATCTGTTCTTGAGACTCACACACAAAGAATATCACTCCCAATTAAACCACAACTTTTAATGGAACACTGATATTCTTTCAGGGCTTTCACTCCTTCTATCTCAATTATGATTTAAAATTACTGCTCCATTGTAAGAAAAACAACAGATGTCCTAAAGAACTGATGCAGTCCATTGAAAAGCCTGAACATACAAGATGCCTAATTGAAGTAACACAACATTATATAAACATACTTGACAGACCACAATATCTAAAAATGTGTTTGTTCTTGTCATTATAATTAGTGGGGTAAACTTGAACTCGTTCTGCCAATAACAATTAATATCATTTATGGCCAGGTCAAACAGGTCATGATGATTCCAGATGAATTTAGCTGATGAGATGCTACTGCTTCATGCAATGCTCATTAAACCTAAACTGCAAGAACTGCACAACGTGTATTTTCAGAGTAGTGTTTCCCGAACTTAGAGAGCTAAACCTTCAAGGAAATGAAAATTTTAACAGACAAGGTCTTGTGAAGCTCCTCCACGTGACAGATTTATGTTTCTGTGTCCCTTCACAATTCTTCAGGCTCTCACCCCATTTTAGGGAAGTATTTGTAGATCTTCTTTCATCTTTTTGCTTGCTTATTATATTCTTTGAAGGAAAACCATCAGAAAGTCTCACTGATACCCAAAATGGAAAAGCAGCTTACATTTTAGCTTTATTATTCCATCCTGGGTTCCCTACTCAGTGTAATCTTTCAATAGCTAACACATGATACTAACAAAGTAAAATCTTCAAAAGGCAAAGCCTCTGCAGGCTTAAAACGAGATAATGGATGAAGATCTAACACTAATCTTCACTAGGTTATTATCTAATTTTTTTTCCACCTAATTTTTTTTATGTTTTAGGAGCATAGGACTGGAAGGGACTACCAAGGTCACCATGTTGAGACTGCTGCTACTCCAAGAAACTCAAATACATTATTTTCTTTCTAAAATGCAAGCTCTGCTTGGAGGAGATCAGACTTTTCCCTTGACCATTGTCCAGAATGACCCTGCTGACAGAACTGTTCCCATTTCCAGACCAACTGCACTGTACCCATTTCTAGCTGATTCATCTGTGTTTAACCTTGTGGTAGCACTGTATGCAAGGTTCTTTTCCCTCCTTAATGTTAAACTTCTTAATAAGACAAAATAAAAAAGCAAATTTATATACTGTAGAGTACACATAGTAGGTCACTGAATACTACTTCTTTAGTCTTTCTCAGCACTTAATTAATTTCTCTTGGATAACCACTAAGCCTAATTCTGCATCTATTACACTTTTTGGTTTTGTTTCCTCAAAAGGACACAATCCAAGTTCTACTCTGTATCCCACAAGATGTCTCACCAGTCCCTTACCAGATACACAGAGTACTCTATTTTTCACTCATCATATTTTAGTATGCATTTCCTTTCCCTCAAATTACATAATTATTACATGATCATCTAATACATCTGTTTCTCCTCCTCCTTAATCACACCCAACTGCTGAGTTCTCAGCATACAGCAGAAAATCTTCTAGCCTACAACAGTCTGAATAAAAGCTATTTGAAAACAGCCCAACAGAAACATAATGAAATTTAACTAGTTGATAAGCAGCTCATACTCTATAACTCTGGAAACTCCTAAGTTTGTGCCATCAGCCAATTTGACCAGCAAACGTTTCCTTTTCCTGATGATGTTGGCATAAATAACAAGTAAAATCTCTTTTATCTCTTGGTCTCGAGGTAAAAACCCATGAGGAACAGCACTATTACAACATCCCAGTCTAATACTTACATTTTCTCTTCCTTTTAGCCAGTAATTTATTTAATGAAGCCCAAACATGGGATCTGTTACACTTTGTCTACTAAATTTAGTTACTGAAAAAAGCATAAGATGCAATCTTATTTCATTAAAACCTGTTCCATTTATTCCATTTAATGCCTTCCTCCACATCTAATTATTTCTTCTTACCAAGATTTCCTCTTATATCTTCCATGAGAATCATATTATCTTAATTAAATATGAAAATGACACCCTGTATTCCACAATGCTTAAGTGCTATTTCTGACTTGTTAGGATTTTTTAAAAAAGAACAAAACAACTGGAAATCTAATCTTTTGCAGGATGTGATGATAGAAAATACATAAACCTCTGACCTGAGCACAATAATTCTGTTCCGTGTCAACTGACACTACTGTCCTCACTGAAAACTGAGAGGAAGGATTCATTTATGAGGACAAAGAAAATATGAATCCTCACCTTGGGATTTCTTTCCTTTTCTTTCTTTCAGGCAGGAGAACAAGTTCTGTTCTCCTTTTTGTTTTGCAAGGCCTAACTCAGCTTAGTATTTTATCTACACTTGCTGATCTCCAAGTCTACAGTTTCCATACCTGCAGTGCATACAACCTTGAGAGTCAGGTTGCATTCAAGTAGTATTATGTGAGCTGTGATGACCAGGTTTCCTCCTACTTCAAAAAGTATCATGGATCTTGAGACAGAGTTCTTTTAATAGAGAAGATGCAGCAGAATTTAGCATCAGTGGAACCACAACATCACTCAACCCATTCCTGTCTGCCCTCGTCTCCAGGGACAAAAAAACCTCAGTTCTGCTCACAGCAGCAAGAAACCCAGTGGAGAGGGTGAGAACCATGTGAAATGAGTTACAAGTATTAGTTTTTGCATCACAGTTTATCAGAGGTATTTTCCTGCTGGGCCACAAAAAAATTATATCAAAAGGAAACAGGTGGTAGGGGGGAAGAGGAAGGACAAATAAAAACATAAACAAAAAAAAGAACAGCCCAAAAATTCCAATGGTGCTTAGAGAAACAAAGTGAAAGATACTGATCAGCAAATACTGCTTTCCTTGTTCCAGATGGACCATCAAGATTAAATCTCCCTAGACCAAGATTCAGCATCAGCATGAATATTAAACCTTGATAAAAACCTAGTCTGCCTAAGAGGGGGAGTTAACAAAAGAGCAACATCTCTGCAACTGCTCTCCAAAGAAGGCATCCAGTAGCAAAGAAGGAACTGTAAAGAAGGGATCTTGTAGCAGTGAAGACCATTTCTTCTTGCTCTGTGATAAAAAGAGCAACCACAAAGACAAATTAAGTAGAAGTGTATTTTAACCTCTTAAATCCCTTATCCTTTTAACTGTTGTTTGTGGTTAGTACATGAATACCTTCTTTAGAAATACAGATGTTGAAGATACTTGTTAGTTATAACTAAATAGCATTTCCAAAAGCTTTTGCAAGACTTAGCATTAACGCCTGGGAAAGTGGTGTCCAGAGAGTGAACTGCATGTAAGGAGAATAAACTATAAGACAGTGGATTTGCTTTATTATTTTCACAGAGATAATGATCAATATACAGACAGTTACAGGATAAAATTAAATCCTCAGTAGGATTCATCTCGTTTGTGGACTGGGGAGATGGGTATGTCTGGAGTGGCTCTTTGATAGAACTGGACTCCATGGAGATGTGCACCTGTTATCCATCTGATGCTATATGTGTATTTTGTAGCTAGAAGCTACATAAGGAGAAAGATGCTACTCAGCCATGGCTGTTCATATCAAATGACATCACAGCCCTCATGTTCTGTATGGGAGATAAATTTGTAAAAACTGGCAGGTCTGCACTGAGTTCCAGAAAAATCAGCATGCACTCTCTTAAGTCCTACTTTTCATCTTTTAGTTTCAAGCCTTCAAGTGAGGCATTCAAAAAGGTCATCCTGGACAGAAATGGAGGCAAAGAGAACTCCATTCTGTTCACCATATCCTTCATTACTTTGTATAAAAGTAAGTGGTTGAGGAAGAGTGTGTGCCCCTAAAGCATATGACAATTGAACAAGCTGAAGTTTACAGGTGGCAACATATTTAAAAATTAATATCACAGTTCTCAGTATAGTTCCACTTTGGCCATCAGCCACATGGTGATGCTGGACAGTCTTGGGAGCCTGCTCTGGTGTAAGCATATTCTGAGTAAAAACTCAAGGTGCCCTCAATGAAATTGAGTCTCTCAACTGGGACTCAAGCTTATGACTCAGTTACCTTTCCTTCTTGAGGTCCCATGCAGACTTATTTTTCTCTGCCTAGGTAAGTGAATAAAGTGTTGTAGCACTTTCTACTTGTATTTCTTTAGGATTCTCTACTGATTCAAGACCCTCTGCTCTGCTCTTGTGAGACCCTACCTGGAGCACTGTGCTGGAGCCCCCAACACAAGAGGATGTGGAGCTGTTGGAGTGAATCCAGAGGAAAGCCACAAAGATGCTCAGAGGGCTGGAGCACCTCTCCTATGAGCACAGGCTGATAAAGTTGGAGCTGTTCAGCCTGGAGAAGAGAAGGCTCTGAGAAGACCTTGGAGCACTCAAAGGGGCTAGGCCGGGGCATGCCCACTACAAGGGCATGTAGTGACAGGATGAGGAGAAATGGTTTTAAACTGGAAGAGGGTAGATTTAGGCTAGACATTAGGAAGAAATTCTTCACTGTGAGACACTGGCACAGGCTGACCAGGAATGTTGTGGATGCCCCATCCCTGGAAGTGTTCAAAGACAGGTTGGTTGGGGCCTTGAGCAACCCGGTCTGGTGGGAGGTGTCCCTGCATATGCAGGAGTATTGGAATTAGGTGATCTTTCAGGTCCCTTGCAATCCAAACCAGCCTATGATAAAAGCCCTATGACACTGACTATCTGGCTTTGTCAGCTGAACCCTGCAGTTCTCAGACTCGTCACCCTGTGTTGTATAATCCCACACCTGTACACACATCCACTCACTTCTCTGCAACACCGAATGCCAAAAATAATTCTGAAACAGAAACTACTTCATGCCTGACGCTACTGGTGAACTGGAAGTTAAGTACTTTGATAAGAATAAGAGTTGTTTTTTTTTTCCCCAGAGGACAAACTACCATTTCCCCCTAGTAGGATACAAAAGGAATGAGTCAATGCTGTGCTAACAGAGAGGTGTGGCAGGCAGCCAGGGCTCTCAGGCTGCAGCAATGCCTAATGGTTTAGTTGCCTCACACATAACCTCATCCTTAATCTCATGCTTGAAGTCACTACCAAGGTCTAACAACATAATGAGAGGTTTCCACTGAGCTATGAGTGGCAAATGCAGGTGGATCAACTTCGAATGCAAACAACAGTGGTAATAAGTAGCACGGTAGAGGAATACAGGGAAGAAGAAACAATTTCAACAACAAAGGTAACTCACTATTTACCCAGGAATCACACTGAAACTAGTTCTTTCCCCCCCTGACTTATTTGAAATTTAACGAATTCTGATGAGAAATCTGACTGCAAAACTACACACAGTCATTCAAATATTCTGTGAGAGGCAATAGTTTAAATATTGCCTTGTCTCTCTCTTATATTCTCTTACTATCATTTTTATCAAACTAACTTTCTGCAAGGGAAAAGACTGCATCCTGTTGCACCATTTCTTTTGAGAGTGGTGGGCAGTACTGGACAAGCAACTTCAGATCAAGAAAAGGATCCCCCTCCCAAACTAAAACTTCTGAGAGCAAGTCATGATTGTACCCAATTCTCTCAATACACTTACAATCCTCCAACAGAATCAAGGAGTAAAGAGCCAAACCAAACTCATGCCAAACAGTTTATGCATAAAACAACCATGGAGACAGCCAAGAACATAAATCCTCCCTGAAGAGAGCTTCTGTTTGTTTATCTTAAATTGAGGAGCAAAAAGCATGTGGCAAATAAAAAAAAAGCTTTTTCACTATGTCCAAGAAAGGGGAGGGGAAAAGAAATCTGTTGTTTCTTTGTTTTTGTTTTTTCCCTATTATATACAATATATAGACTTCTTTTACATTTATTGTTAAGTCTGTGAAACCAAGTCTAGAACAAACAGCAGCTGACTGCATGAAAAAAACAAAAGGTACTGATCACACAGATTATTTTTTCACAGAATGTTTTACCCACACATGAAACAGATGTACCAACCAGAAGTTTAATTTGAAATCTGAATGGTCTTCAGCAAAAACACACTTCCCCTTACTCACCAAATTTATCACAGCAGTGACAATTTTCTAAACTAGTTAACAACAGACCTCCCTATCCTGCAGTAAACTTCACAGATAAATGAGATGAGAAATACTTTTTCTCATATCTATTTCCTTATTTCTATTGAGAGAAACACTCCCTATCCGGAATATCTGAAGTGCAAAGCACTGTTCCTATACTTGTTTTCATTTTGACCAGCTTTGTAAACAACGTGTAAACAGCACATTTCTCAGCAGATATTTGTAAATTGTGTCTTCACAAATAAGCATGCTCTAGAAATAAAGAGCTTTGACACATACATACATGCACAGATTATTTTAAGGTTTCAACTCTCAAATGTCTTTGAAAAGAAATCACCAAGGAACAAATCCAAAAGTTTCTGTGGTAGATGACACAGAATCAGGAAAATTCTTAACCTTTCCCTTGTTTTGACATTGTTTTTATCAATGCAGCAAACTGCTTCACACATTCAAATAGTCTAAAATAAATAGCACAGCTACTATCACTAAATACACTTTGTGCTGAATTACTCACCAGAAGAGGTATGCAAGTTTAATCAACTATTACTTAGCATATTCCTCACCTGAAGTCAGGCAGTAACCACAATATAAGTCACACATTCCTCAAACCTTTAATTTATCTGCGATTATGAGATGCTCCAGGGGCATCTATACTCTAAATTACACTGCAGTAATCATTCTGTTGAATTTCACCCAGTCTTACAGCACAAGTCAAGCTACAGGAAGCAATCTGACCATAACGCTGCTGCAGGTACTAAAAGCAGCATATTTAAAATCATAATAACAAAATAAAGACAAACGCCCCCAACTCCTACCTATAATAAACCGACCGGAGCTACTCACCATTCATAGCTGTGGGAAACTGAGCCATCATGGTCTGGAAGATGCCTTGCTAGCTCTTAGCCATCTGCAACATAAAAACATTGTGCCATTAATAATGCAACAAGGGCAAAACGTAGCTCTGTGCTCCCGCTGAGCAGGGGAATGTCTGTCCCCTTCAGCTCCCACTTCCGATAGCAAACAATGCCAGGTTCAGCCTGCTGCTGAACAAGCTGAATGTACAGTTGGGAGGGGGTGGGGGAATTTATTTTTTTTTTTCCTTTTTTTTTTTTCCCCCCCTCTTTTTTTATAGGGTAAGCAATGCAGTCCTGAACCTCATGGCACATTCTTAAAGGAAAATGGTACCAACTGTTTAGCAACTGCTGCGTAATGTAGACAAACAGTTGACAACATGTCAGAACATATGGCCTGGAGAACAGCCCTCCCCCTGGCAGGAGGACAGACTTGAGGTCCTGAAAGATCTTTCCCAGCTCTCCCCGGTAAATATTTATGAATATCATTAAAAAAAAAAAATAAAAAAAATAAAAAAAATTCAATGCACAGCTTTGTAACCCAATGCTGCTGCTGAACAATTGTTATTCTAATTCGTCCACTCCACTACTCCACGTGCTATTTACTCTAAAAAGAAAACTCTCTCACACAATGTATTCTGAAAAAATCACTTTGAAATAAAAATTTGTAGTCAGTTTTCTGTAACCAACAGAATGAAGTTACTCCTGAGCTACTGCCTAAAGCCAGCATTTAAAGGGGTCACAATATAACTGACTTTCATAGTTATTATCTCAGTACTAAAACTCATTTTGATTTTCTACTATGTAGCTTTTCAAGAGCATCTGTATTAATGTTAATCAATTAATGAATTCTTTAGAATTGCACAACATTCACTAATAGTTATCTGAGGGATAAAAGTACCACTTTAAAAACACAGATCTAAGACAATGCAGTGAGCTTCTGCTTTAGCTGAGATCATTTTAGTTTAATACTGAAATTTATACATCATTATACTACACCCTACCTGGAGAAACTAATGTTCAGGATGAAGCTACAAAAATGAAATTTCTATTTTAATTAAAAAAGAAAATAAATCACATCTCAGACCCCTCTTTCACTCCCTATTCAGCTACCAAACCTTCTCCCCCCACTAAAAATCCCCTTCACTTCTCAATACAAACACAAACTTAATATTAATTATAGAACCACCATATCCCCCTCACTCCTTCCTCCTGAAAGAAAACTCCTGTACACCTCATCACAAAAGCCAGATGACTGGAAAACAATCTGGTTTCACATATGGACAGGAGAGCTCTTTATGTACCTATTGCACATTTCTATAATAAAAATAAAACCAGCTAGCATGAGTTGTTAAGAATCCTCCCTATGTATTTTACATCATCATTATTATTGTTTATTTATTCATATGCTTATACATATTTTGTATTGTTATTTATAGGATCTATAAATAGCATCTCAAACTATGCTAATGTAAGAGGCCACAAATCATTCATGTGTTATCTGTGAACTTCATAGCCACATGTGCACCTGGTTCCCCCAAATAAATCAAGAACACTATTTTATCTGAAGCTACCTTGCTCTGTGTTGCTTATACAACTGGTGGTGAGGAATGAAAAATACTTAATTTTTTTTTTAATCTGACACATCACAGACCCATATCATTAAGACAAATTCCAGGCATTTATATATATGTATATAGTGTATATACACACACACACACACACACACACACACACATATTTTGAAAATTTTTTTGGCCTGGAAAGCTGTGGATGCCTCATCCCTGAACTGTTCAAGGCCAGGCTGGATGGGGCTTTGAGTAACCTGGTCTCGTGGGAGATGCCCCTGCCAATGCACAGGTTTGGATGATCTTTAAGGTCCCTTCCAACCCAAACCATTCTATGAAATGAAATGTGAAAAAACTGAATGATTGGTGAGTCCAAATGATCTGTCAGGGTGACACCAGGTAGCAGCTGCAGGAAGATGAAAAAAGGAAGCATGGCTCTATTCCAAGACAAGAATTCTAAAACAAGTTGTAGTATTTTTAGGTTGCTTCTAGCATCTCCTCCTAGGCCATACTAGCAATCCACCAAGAGACATTCAAAATCTATACACAGACTTCACAAAAAATGCTTCTGATGTTGTTAAACATTTCTACAGCATATTATTCTGCAAAAGCTGTTCTGTTGAGGAGGGCTAAAAAAGAATCTGAAACCATGACGCTGGAGAACATCCCCAGAACTGGAGCAGAAGAACTCTGTGTTGACTGAGATTTACACCTGCATGTGACTTGCTCTAGATTTACAGTCCTACTGGATTAAGGCTGCATATTTTATATTTATATTCTCTAGCATATTTCATTCCCTTATTTTCAGATAGCTTCTAGGGTTTGTTTAATGAGTAATTACAATAGAATCACAGAATATCTCAAGTTGAAAGGGATCCGTGAGAATCATTTAGTCCAACTCCAGATTCCAGTAAAATTTACAGTAAAACTTACTAAATTAAACTGTGTTTCTGATTGTCCAAAAACTTCATTAACCCCAGCTGGCTTGAGGCCATGACCAATTCTCTGGGGAGCTTGTTCCAGTGCATAACCACTCTCTCAGTGGAGATTTTTTTTCCTAACATCCAATCTTAACTTCCCCCAAGAAAGCTTTAAGCCATTCCCCCTTGTCCTTCCACCAGGGAGAACAGAGCAGGAGCTCCCTCACTGCTCCCCATCACAAGGAACCTGTGGACAGCAATGAAGTCACCCCTTGGGCTCTTCCCTAAGCTGAACAAACCTTCAGCTGCTACTTACAAGTTTTACCCTCTAGTCTATTCACCACCTTTGTTAGTCTCTTATGGATACATTCTGCTATTTTTATACCCTTCTTACATTATGGAACACAAAACTGCCCAGAATATTCAAGGTGAGGCCTCACAATGCACATCAGATAATTATCAGACAACACAACTCCCTCATTCTGCTGTTCCTAAATACCATATCTTAAAATAAATTTCAAGTGAAAAATGCTGAGGTCAAAGCCCTTGTGTAAGCCTGTTCTTTCCTATTTATGAAATTACTGCATCTATGGAGCACACATGGTTCATTTTCATTATCTGGGGACCTGCTGGAGTGGGTCCAGAGGAGGGCCCCAAGAATGAACAAAGGGGTAGAGCACCTCTCCTAGGAAGAAAGGTTGAGAGAGTTGGGGTTGCTCATCCTGGAGAAGAAGGCTCCAGGAAGACTTTACTGCAATAGTGGAAGTGGGCTTGTAATAGAGATGGAGAGAGGTTTTCTTCCAGGGGCTACAGTGACAAGACAAGGGGCATCACTTTTGAACTAAAAGAGGGTGGATTTATATTGGACATATGGAGAAAAAATTTTATAAACAGCATAGTGAGACGTGGGAACAAGTTGCCCAGAAAACTGTGGATGTCACCTCCCCTGGAATTGTTCAAGTTTAGTTTCGACAGGGTTTTGAGTTACCTGATCTAATGAAAGATCTCTTTGTCCGTGGCAAGGGAGATGGACTACATGATCTTTAGAGGTCCCTTCCAACCCAAACCCAAACAAATTCTGTGATAACAGAAGTTTCATAGCTCATGCCAAGCAGAATTAGAAGCCATAGTCAGACACTGAACAAAGCACACCCATCCCAATATCTGTCCTCTCAAAAGGAGTCCAAGATACATACTCTTTGATATTCTGTTCAGTGCAGTATTCACAAAAACAGTGAACAGCCCAGCTGAAAACTTCTCCAGCTCCCCAAGTCTGGGCCTGGCAGATCTGCCTTGTAGATGTACCTGTTAGGTCCAAAACCAAGAGGGAACTGCCCAGCATATCTATATGAAGAGTACATTAACCCAATGCAATGCCATTAAACACAATTTAGCTCTGCAGTCTCTCTGTTATGCCTATAGGCAGACCTTGCCATATTTAGAATACTTAAAGGGCACCAAAAACCTCCTATACTAATCCCCACAAATAATACTGAAAACTACAACCTTACAGAACAAACCATAAATCCTAAATGGGATTTTTATAGGATCTGAGATTACACCAGCACTGAAGCTCCATTCTAACCCTCTACAGAAATCCCTTACATTTAGGCACCAGAGCTACACCAGGCACACATGCTGCTCTGGTGAGAGATTCTGAAGCTGTACTGAGAGATTTAAAAAAAAGAGAGAAAAAAAAAAAAGTTCTGCTGTTATGTAATTTCCCCTCATTCAATTTTTTAGGGAAGGAGGAAACAGTGCAGTAAACTCAAAGTCTACATATATTTTTCAAAGGACCATTGAAACAATCCTTCCCAAAGAATGGAGCTTGCCTTCAAGAAGTCTTCTGCATCTCTGCAAAACACACCAAAGGTTTGGATATTATGCATATATCAAGGTTGAAATCATCTTATTTTCAAAAAATTCCAAATAAACTTGCTGTAGTTGCCATCTGTAAAAGTTGCCATCTTTGCACCTTTAGGACCCATTTTTTTACCATGGGAAATCTCAGCAAAGTATTCTTGCTTTAGACCAAATTTACTTTCTTTTTAGAATTGCTCTGATGTTTTTCAATCATTAATTGTAGTAAAAGCTGTAAATTTCCAAAGAACCTTATTACACAATACTATGGAGAAACCCCATGACATATAAAAATGCTCACTGAAGAAAAAAATCCCCAAAGGAATACCATATCCAGTATAACCCAAACTTATTACACAGATGAAAAAAATGGCCATCAAAAGCAGAGTATCTCAGAGAAAACAAATTGTTCCTGCAAAATGTTCTAGGAGAGGTGCTTGGTGAACTCCCTTATCAGTCTTGAGAAGCAGTAGAAGCCACAGCACAAAATGGGATCAAACATCCCTGTGAATGCTGTAGAGAACATGAAGCCCTATTGCCATTTAGGGTGAAAACAGGAAAACTTGGATGTTATGCTTCAATAGCAGAACAGCAAGTTCTTGTAAACAAACCATCTGACTAGTCCCAGTGTTTAAAGCATTGTTTTCACAAACTGACCTGCCAGACTGCTGCTTCTGCTCCCTCTCTCTGTGTCTGCTGTAGTTGATACAAGCTGAGAAAGAAATGAGATTGCAAGAAGCAGAAGGACCTCATGGCCACACTGAATGAATTAAAAAAAATTAAAGCTGGGCAGACTGCAGGAGAAAGGGAAAAAAAGCTGCTTTTCCATCATAGGCATAATGCCATTTTATGAAGAACAGCCTTACCACAATCTTTGTTAATATTTATAAATGAAACATTTTTTTCAAAGTATTTCTCAGAAAAGCCAAAGCCACATAGTTGTAGTAAGACTGAAGGTCTGGTGCATCTGGCTCTGTCCCACCAGTTTTAACTGGAAGAAAACAAATCTGGTAGAAGCAGCAGATGTGGACACACCACTGCTCTTCTGCTTTTCTCAGGGACAGAAAGGAAATACACTGTCAATTCTTTGCTGCAAGAACCAACTAGCAAGGCCAGAGATTGCAGTACTAGTTGACTGATTTACTCTTTGCCAGATCTGGACAACACAAAAACTACTCATTAGTATTTGCAAAGCAAAGAGTGACAGTGTAATTAATAATAGGCAAAGAAGTTGTTCTGTGCTTTTTTTTTTTTATTACTCTCTTGAAAATAAAGAGAATAAGCATTAGCAAGGTATTATAAACAAGCACAGCCTAGAATATATGAGAAGGAAAGTTTACCAATTAAAAAAAAAAAAAAGGAGAAAAAGAAAAAATTAAAAAAGAAAAAACCAAAAAATTAAAGAAAAAAATTTAGGTAAAAAGAAAGAAAAAATTAAAGAAAAAGAGAAAGAAAAAATTAAAGAAAAGAATTAGAAATAAAAAAGAAAAAGAAAAAAATTAAGGAAAAAAGAAAAATAAAAAAGAACAAATTTTAAAAGAAAAGAAAGAAAAAAGAAAAAACTAAGAAAAAAGAGAAGAAAAATTAAAGAAAGAAAAAAGAAATTGAAAAAAAAGAAAAGAGAAAATTAAAAAGGAAAATGAGAAAAATAAAAAAAAATAAAAAGAAGACATTTTTAAAAAAGAAAAAATTGAGAAAAAAAAAGAAAAAGAAGAAATTAAAAAAAGAAAAAAGAAGAAATTTTAAAAAGGGGAAAGAAAAAAAAAAAAGGAAACTAACACAACATCTTGGGGCAGGCCAAGAATTTATCTCCTTTATACAGTAGGGTCATACACAGTGACATGGCCTTTTCAAACTGTACTGCAGCCAAGTTGACAAAGGCCACCCCTCCTGATAACAAATTAATGGCATCAGTAACAGTGACAAAGTCGATCCTGAGTAGCCAGCAAATTACCAGCTCTTCCTGCTCCCCTCTGTTTCTGGGGGTAAGAGCCCTGCAGGCCTGAGTTAGTATTTTGAGGTCTCAACAAAAAAATCAAACCCAAACAACTAAACAAAACAATAAACTGAAAACCTGTTATATATTTCACTTCTTTACCCTAACATACCGAGTGCCTCCCTTGCTCCCCATTACAGAGCACCTTGCTTCCAAATGGTGATGGAGGCAGAAGACAAAATAGTATTTTTTCTGTCAAACACCCTGCTGTCCACCTTGGCTGACTAAGAGACTTACTGAATACACTGACCATGCAAAATGGATGCCATGTAAAAGACAAGAATCCCTGTTTCTCTTCAGAAAACATAACTGTGTGGTCAGTATTGATGAGCTTAGTCCCTTTCTTACACAGCTCAGCTCTCAAAGCACCCATTCAAAACATGAAAACCCAGCTCAACTCCTCTGGAGACTGAAACCAATCTTTCCTCCTCCCTAGGAGAAGGATTTCCCACATTTTATTGCACAATATTCACAGCAATAATGTTAACTCAGGACATGAAATTCTTTACCACTAAGCCAGAGAGCTGCAGGTCCCTCTCTGACCATGCCTCTCCAACTTGGATTCTTCTTTGAAAAGAAGAAGAAATTCTGAAGAAGGGAGAGGGAATTCCACTTCAGGAAGCTCACTATTTAAATCCTTGGCCCTTCTCCCAGGAGACATGAACTTCCTCAGGAAAAGATGGGAATTGAACCCAGTTCTGTCCCACCCTGGAAAAAACGCAGTCACTAACCTGATGCCAGACACAGACATCACCACCTCTGCATACTTTGCTTAGAAGTGAAAAGAAAAAAAGAAAGGAAAAAAATATAAAAGCAGAGGGTAGATCATTTATAAGATTTTTTTTTAAAGGCTCAGGACTCCTACCTTCAAGAAGGAAGTCCACACTGCATATCTTAACCTTTCCAGAGAGATGAGTGAGATACACTTGTTCCTGAATGGGTGGTAACTTTAAATATACTCTGGTCTTTTTTTGCTTCCTACTTCCTAATTTACATGATTCCCCACTCCATATGCTGGGTTTTTTTCTAGATCCTGTTTTGAGACATATTAATCCTCACATCTAATCATTGACAGGAGCCCTAAGATGCTCTTCAGTGAGTTGCACACTCCTTGAGAGCTGCAGTTCTCTACTTCCTAAGTTATGTTAATGTGGACTCAGGTAAAACATAAATCTTTGATGAGCTTTCTCTTCATTATTTTTTTACTTCAACCATGTCAAGTTTTAACACTGGACAGGCAATTAAACAAATGGCAGATGCTTTCTATTAACACCTTTACCTTACTTCACAAAGGAGGCAAGAATAAAGGATAAAGAATTATGGGCTGGGATCTATACTACACAGCTGTAATGAAACAATGAGAGAATTAAGGAATTATAGAATGGACTGAGTTGAAAGGAACCTCTAAGATCATCTAGATCCAACACCCTTCCCATGGGCAGGGACATCTCCCACCAGACCAGGTTACTCCAAGCCCCATCCAATCTGGCCTTGAACACTTCCAAGGATGGGGCAGCCACAGCATCTCTGGGCAGCCTGTGCCAGTGTCTCACCACCCTCACACTAAAGAATTTCTTTGTACTATCTAATCTAAATCTCACTCTTTCAGCTCAAAACCATTCCCCCTGATCCTATATCACTACATGCCCTTGTAAAAAGTCTATCTCCAGCTTTTCTGTAGGCCCCTTCAGATACTGAAAGGCTGCAAATGAAAAATTAATAATGAAATATGTACAAACCTACACACAAACCAGCATGATAACCCCCCTGAGTAATGCTCACATCAGCACTGAGGCTGCAGGGTAGGTCATGGTAAAGTCTTGGCTTTTGACTCCTGGAGTCAGCAGACTGGAACTGGATTCAGGAATACACAAATTCAGGAACACACAGGTCAGGATCAAAGGCACAAAAAAGGACAGAGTGCTTTCAGGATGTCAGCCACAGATGAAGAGAGCTTAATCCTCATGATCCTTTATACCTATACTGAGTATGATGCATATGAGATGAAATGCTTTGGTCTGGTCCACTCCACCCCACACTAGGAGGGCCACTAGTGTGACCCCTTTCCTCCCTTTTGGTTCTGGAACCTAAGATGTTTTCCAGCACCAAAGAGTGGCCTTGGTTTTGCAGACCATTTTCCAGCAGAGGAAATTTTCAGCCCTCTCCTGTCCTTACATCAGAAGCACAAGTGAAATCTGCCTCCTAACAAAGCAAAACCAAACAACAAAGAGAAGAATTCTTGTGTTATCTTCTCCTTTAGGAGTACAGGAGCTGGTACTTAACTTGATGCTTGGCTTTCAGTCCCAGACTGCTAGAGCTAAGTATAAAACACAAGATACAGAAAAGATGAGCAGTCTTCTGCAGGGAACAGCCTTTCACTGTTTGTTAAGCTAACAAAGCTATAGCATTCAGCAGGACTTGGGGTTACAATTTAGGTATCTATTTCTAGGCTGGGTAGGTGCACAAAACCATCAGGTTTTTCTTCTCAAAACCGACTGAAGCCTTTAAAGCAAAGAAATGCAGGTTATCTTTCATGAAACAAAACCCAGGGGAGATCTCATGGCAGAAAAAGCAAAGATCTGCATAGGGCAGTCCAAACAAGAAAAATTAACAAGGCAGCTGTATTTCAGATGGGTAAAAAGGCATTCCTCAGAGTGAATCAGGAGAGTGCAGGTGTCAAGGAAGCCCAAGGGATCCCACCCAGCGTGGCTGCCCCAGGAGACACAATGGACCTGGAACCCAGGCAGTGGGGCCACAGCACCTCTTACCTGCCCAGGTGAAGCCTTCTTCTTATGACCCCATTCTCAGCCACAAGTCCTGTCCATGCCAGATTATCAAGGACAGTCCTTTAGGACATCCAAAATTCGGTCTCTTAACCTTTAACACCGAGTCTACAGCATACAGTTATAATGTTTTGACCATGACAAATTAATTTCATGAACTTAGGGAATCAGTTATCACCTGGGTTAGATGCATAACTCAAATAAATCCCCAATAAACATAAGTACATTTCATTTAGAAAAAGCACATGTCCTACCTTAAGAAATTAATAATATGAATACACTAAGGGTGTAGCGGAAAAAGCGGGAGCATTTTATATATTTTTTAGTACAACTCTTGACCTGACAAAGATAAGACCAGAAGTATTAATTAAATCAGCTCTGATTTTTGATACATTTGTCAGTATAGCCATAATAGGTCATCTTTTTGCATTCCAATTGTAATATTTTTAGAAATAAGGAGTAGTAACTCCCATTTCCTGTTCTTCCCTTACTTCATGCTGTTGAATCACTAACTGCAGATATCACTCAGGGCTGACACCACAGCATTTCACAAACTCCACTTGCATCAGCCTTTAAAATTTTCACTAGAAGAACCATCTTGGGATTCCTATCTGCTACTTGTGAAGATGAAGAAGAAACAATATCCTGTATTTAAAATGTCTCAACTGGCTGCTCTTAGAACTGCTGTTCCAATGAAGCTGTGACTTATCTCGATCAACCATTTTTTCCCAACTATCTGCAATTACAAAAATGTTTAAAAATAGTTCACAGGTAATTGTCCTCCATTAGGTAATTCCAAAGTGTTGTGCTGCTACTGTCATTATGTTACATCATTTGAATTTCATGTGGTGTTCTGAAAATAAAGTTACACAACACTGTTCTCATCCTTACATTAATGTTCAAGACATTACTTTAGCTCTAGCATCCAAGTAACCTGCCTGGTCAAGCCACGTTCCCATAGTGACAAGGTCTTAAAAATTCTGAATTTGAAGAAAAATGACATTTCATCAGCCCCACTTTACCTTATTATTTTCTGTGACCTAATCCTTACCTTCTGACCATTGGGTGCTGATGGCACAACAGTACCAGAAAAACAAGTTATTACAGCCTCTGGTTACAACAGCCTCTATATAATCTTGTAATAGGCAATAAAACAAAGTATGTGTGGATGTAACAAGAATCAAAGATGTCTCATGAAATGAAATCACCTATCTTGTTTTCTTGAGAAAGACATACACTTAAATAGTCTGAGAATAGTAAAAAAATGAAAATAATCTTGATAGACAAGTTAATCAATTAAAGAATTTACTTGTTAGTAACCATTAGCCTTCTCATTCAAAAGGTTATGAGACATGAGTGGTTAAATGGGTACTTTGATGAATCCCATCATCCAACATGAAACAAATTTAACAGAAGGGTGGACTTCACAAAGCTTTTAACTGCCTAGAAGATTAATAAAAACAGGCAAACAGAGGAGTTACTACCAAACTTAGTGCCCCCATTAATGAGAAAAACTGCTGAATGCTTGAGTACCACTGTTAGACACCAGAGAATCCACATGACTGAAAGATGTTCTGAACATACTGACCAGGAAAAAACTTCCAGACAAGCTCACATCTGATTAGATTCAGACAGCCAGTGGCACAGCTCACAGCTGGCTTAAAAATTCTGTTTATATTAGTCCATCACTGGAAGGAACTAGAATTTACATGTTGACTTAAGTCTCCCCAGGTCTACAGCAATCAAGATTCAGATTCAGATCCCCAGAGGCAATTTAGGGATCTGCAACATTTGCAACTAAGCAATCGAAAATTTCAGGGTCACTTAAAACAGCTGCTTAGCACTTCCAAAAATCTGACCAGCCATTCTAACAACAGTGCTTCCTCCAAAAAAAGTCTGTTGCATCCTATCACCAATCAAGGTACACAAGGAAAACAGATGTAAAAGGTAAAGTTCAAGGGTGATGATGTTTTTATAGCTAAAAGCAGCACAGTAACTACCTTATTTCACACCATACCTAGGGTCAACCTCCAAATCTCAAAGTACACTTTGGGTTAAGTGTTTTACTGACAAGTGATAGGGATTGAAACAGGTCAGGCTAAGTAGCTCTACACTATCTTTGTTATCTTTATAATCCCCAATCATCACCTAAGACAGGAAAGGTAAGGAAAGGTGACTTGACTTTCCATGTTATTCTGCCACATGAAATGAGCCCTACAATACAAAACCAATGCAACAGATTAACAAACTGCTCAACAACCAACTGCTCACAATTTTCACAAAAGGACTATAATCTTTCCAAGCTTTCCCCCCAAACTTAAAAAATATGGCTAGACCAATCATCTAATATAGCTTGCCAAGAGATATGGCATTACACTGAATTGAAAGTAGCTTTCAGAAGTTAAAATTAGTAACTTGAAAGCAAGGAAGGATGGCAATGGCATAAAAATATACATGAGGAACAAATCACAGCATCAGTGCTGCCAGGAACACTGGCTGATGTCACTGCAAGACCAGAGAGGTCTTGGTGACAGGTCAAGGGTACCAATGACTGGAAAAAGGCAAACATCATACTCTTCTTCTGGGAGGTCAAGAGGGAGAGTTCAGCAATACAAAAGGCTACAAAGTCTGGCTTCAGTCTCTGGAAAGATCATGGACCCACAGATTCTTGAAGAACAAGGAGGTGATGGGAAGCTGCCCTGCATGCATCAATCCAGGCCAAACCATGCCTGATGCATCTTGTGGATTTCTGTATTAAGATTACTGGTTCTGTGTGGATGAGGATTTAGTCAAGCATTGGAACAGGCTGTCCAGGGAAGTGGTGGAGTGACCATCCCTGGAGGTGTTCAAAAAATGTGTACAGGTGGACATGCTTCAGTTGCATGGTGGTGTTGGGTTGACAATTGGAACTGATGATCTCAGAGGCCTTTTCCAACCTTAATGATTCTATGATTCTAGGGCAGAGCACTTTGTTTTCACATTACAAAGGCTTTTGATAAGGCCTCCCACAGCACCCTGTGAGCCAAACTGGTGAAATACAGTTTGAACAGTTTCACTGTAAACTGAGCAAAACACTAACTTAACCAAGGGCTGTGATCAGTGGTCCAAAGTCCACCTGGTTTGAACAAATGATGTTTTCCAGGAGCTGATACCATGGCTGGAACTGTACAATGTCTTCATTGATAATCTGGTCAATGGGATGGAATGCACCCCAAGCAAGGCTGGATACCAAACTGGAGAGGGCTATTCCCTTGGAGGTAGCCCAAACACAACCACACGTGGCTCTGAGCAACCTGATCTCAGCTGGCCATGCTTTTAGTGAGGGCTGGACCAGATGATGTGCAAAAGTCCCCCCAAAAACAAACTATCCTATGACTACATTTTATATAAATAAAAGTAAATGGAAGCAAAGAAAAGCTATTTTACAAACTGAGATTTTTGAGATCTTTACTTCTGATGTTAATTTTTGGCATATTTTCACTTGAAAGGAAAAATGTCCAAGTTTTGAACCAGTTCCAGCTGAGTAGCTCAATGAAGAATTACTATCATCTACAGAATTTAGCTTCCTTTCTCATAGCTGCTGTTTTGCTATGGTATGAAATAAATTCACTTTTGAATATTAAAGATCACAACAGAAATGTGTGTTAAAAACCTACTGTAAGAACTGCTGTGACCCCAATCAGTGTAGTACTTGAATCTCAATAAATAAAACCTTCTCAACAACACACTTCAAAATCATCCACACTTCACTTCTTCATTTCTGCATCACTTCACACCTATCTCACCATGCCTACAAGAATGGTGAAAAACTAAGCAGATCTGAAGCTCTGATAGAAGACCACCACCTACTCCATAGAGTGCCTATCACAAACAAACCACAGATACAGCATTTTTGTCATTGCTAGTGCTACAGGAACATACCTTTTGTTTATATTACAGTGGCTGCTAACAGCACAGTCAGGGACCCATCCTGTAGCCTAGATCTTGTACAGACAGAAGAGAAAAGAAGTAAATGCAAATCCCTCAGGATACTAATTTAAAAGGAGAAGCATACTCTAGTTTGATCTATTTTAAGCACCTCAGTTAGGATGCTCATCTGACCACAATTTCTGTATAACAGAGAGCGTGAAACAGCCCAAATTCTGGTTTGCAGGGATGGATGCAGTTCTCCCAACATCCTAAGGAGCCAGGAGTCTGCACTAAGGTTTCTCTAAATATCCAGAGGTACTGCAGTGTGAATGCCTGTCCCAGCTTAGTCAGATTAAAAAAAAAAAGTATGGACAAACCAAACAGGGATGTCAGAGTGTAAACAGGAGAACAAAAATTTTAAAAGCTTAGGAGAAGAATGAAGCCCAGCTATTTACCCAGTTAGTTCCTAATGCTTATTATTTCTAAACATCAGTGGCCACAGATGTTTGTTACAGCTACAGCCTTTTAATTGCAACCACATTTTAGATGAACAATGTCAAATCCTTGAAAGCAAGCTGTATTTTATGTACCACTGATGTCATCCACAGCATGACAGAGCCATTCTCTGCTTCCCATGCTTTGTATGTTTTCATGTGTACATACAAGCGTGGGAGCTGCTGCCACCCTAGGCAAACATGGACAAAAACAAGTTTAAAAAACAGCATGTCCCCAAAAGGAGAGATCCATACGAAAGGGCATAGAGGCACATACTCAAGGGCAAGCAGCTTGTAATTTCTCATTCCAGTGTGTTAGATGGGGAATTTCCAACTGATGTTTAAAGAGAACCACTGTTAAGTGTTAGTTAAAGATCACTGGCTTTATGTAAAACACGATCTACTTTCAGGTTCTGCTATGTGACAGATTTCAAACTGCTATGAAAATCACCCTGGCGTATTCAAAACAGAATCTTCATGTTTAGGGAACCAAACCAAGTATCTAAGCTACATTTTATTTTCTGAATTACTTCATGCCGCAGTGTGAGGTCGACGCTAAGGTAACTCGGTCTATTTACAGACACAACAGTTTATAAAACTTCAGCTGTAGAAACCGGTTCAATTCCTCCAAACTTCACATTCTCACAAGAAAGAAAAATCACCATCAGCAAAACGAACAAAGGTCTCTTAACACCTCCAAGGCACCTCACCTCGCCAGGGCACTCCCTTGAGTAGACCCAGAGCTCCCTGGGCACTGACACCGATGCTTCTCCCCTTCGCAGAGCAGCAGTAACGCGAACCCGAGCAGCACCGGCACCTCCAGCCAGAGGAGCGACCGCGGCTCCCGGCACCTCTGCCCAGACACCGCCTCCCCCGCTCCGCAGAGAGCCTGCGAGGCTCACCGGCCAAACTTTCGGGCCCGGTGCTGAAGGCGGCTCCCGGGAAGAGCAGTTCCCATAGAAACCCGAAGCGGTTCTCGCCGGGGATAAGGAGTGCGGAGGGGAGAGCAGCCCCGGTCCCTGACAGCGCCCGGCACGGCCGCCGGCGGGAGGGACCTACGGCCTCACCCGGGGAGTCGGGCACGCCAGCTGCTCTCCGAAACGTATGCAAAACGCTGTTTTTAAGCAAAACAAACAAGCAGAAACAAACAAACAAACAAAAACCCAAAAGACAAAAAAATACAAAGCCACAACAACCCCCCACACCGCCTTTCAAAGAGAAAAAAATAATATACAAATACAGCGTCTCGGGGAAACAGAAACCTCGACTGTGCCTCCCCACACCCGCTCCCTGCCCGGTAATCCGCCTGTGGCTCCAGGACGGCCGGAACAGTCGCTTCCCGTGTCCCGCCGTCCCGGGCCCGCAGCGAGGCCCCGCGGGGCGGCCGGGCTGACAGCTCCGCTCCGCGCCACCGGAGATCGCCCCCCCACCTCCCGCTCCCCGCACCTCTCTTTGCCCCGCCGACTCCGCACCCTAGGGACGAGGCCACCCCTCACGTCGGGTCGGGACGTGGCCCCCGCTCTTCTCAGCGCGGAAGAGCCGCAGGCCGCCTGTACCTGTTGCGCTGCCCGTGAGCGCCTGCTCCGGACGGACCGCTGCTGCCTCCTCCTCCTCCGCCTCCCGCAGCGTCGGCGTCAGCCCCACAACATGGCGGCGGAGGCGGGGGCCGCCCGGGAAGGAAGGGGGAGGGCATCGGGGCTGGCGGGTGCGGGCTGAGGGCGCCGCTGGGTGCCGGCTTCGCGCCCGGCAGTAGCGAGGGAGGGCGGGGGCGGGGTTGGCGGAGTTCCCTGAACCGCACCCCGAGAGGCGGGCAGGGAGCCCGGAGCTAGAGGGGCATCGCTACTTAGGGGTGCCGGGTCCTGGATCTGGGTCAAGGTACCCAGAGAGACCCGCAGGGATCCGGAGGTGCGGAGGACAGAGCTGTGACCATCGCCTGCCTGAGCTGTGCGGCACAGAGCGGAGCCCCGCACAACCAGCCCAGCCTCGGCACCGCTGCGGAATCGCTGTGCGAAGTTATGAACTACCGCTTCAAGACCCTCCCCGGCAGAAAATGCACCGCATTCCCACGGAAGAATGTCTCACTCTTGATTCCCAACTGCTGCCCTCCTTCCTCTCTCCCATCTGCTCCATAAATGAGTTTTCTAGCTGTGTATCTATATTTAGAAGAGAAAGGTAATAAACTCTAAATTAAACTCAGGTCTACTTCAGCTCTTAGTTTCTTGTGGCAGCTGAAAAGCTCACGCTTTTGGTTTTAACACCTTCAGAGGCAGGACTCCCAGATGTGGTTTAAATCTGTGAGGCCATCTCCCCCCTGGGGAAGGATGAGGGTGCCCCTGGGGTTGTTGGTGATGCTCCTCGATGGGAAGCGTGTCTCCTGGGGCATCGGCACCAGGGAGGAGGAAGCTGGCATGAAGAACGAAAGTTGGCTCATGCCAGGTGCTGATCAGCATATTGGAATATGTAGAGTTTCGGGGAATTATCTTTAAGAAAAAAATATTATAGAAAGGAAGTGTATGAAAAATACCCTTTTTAACATTCTCCTTCTTCAGTGAGTGTATCTTGCTATTTACAGAAGATGACTCCGCCTTTCTGCTATGTTTTTGCTATGTAGATAATTACATATCACCTTTGTATACAGCAGATTTCTCTACTGACTCATTTTTCTGGGTCCTTAATGTGCCTTCCCAGTATGTTACACCTTTTATCATACATTGTGATTCCAGAAGTCATGTTGTTATGTCACATAAGGGTCACAGTCACATACTAGCACATGCTACTCTGGTATTTTTGCTTAGACACCCAATGCTTGCATTTGCTGTTACAGCTGCCACATTGCCTTGGCAGCTTGCGTTTGTGTATTTATCCCTCTTGATCTCCACAGCTCTCATCTCATTAAATGCTTTTGAAGTTACAGTACTCTGCCTCCTTACTCCCAGCTCAAATGCATGCTTCATAATTTTGTTCCTGTGCATAGCCATCAACCTCATATTTTATGCATCAATATTTGCCACGTTAGTGGATTAAACCCCATGCTATTTCAGGAGCACTTGCTGATTGTGTGATTTAACTCACTCAGTGGCCACCAGCCCTGGAGGCTTCCAGACTTTGACTGTTTTGAAGTGACCTACAGATTTCGTGAGCAGTGCTTCATTTAACTCCAAATAATTGACTGATCTGATGGAGCAGCCTGTGGTCAAGATCAGATTCCCTTGGGAGCCCAGTCAAGAAGTTCCTCATCTGACATTTTTCATTTTAACTACATTCTAGTATCTCTTAAAAGACAACCTTTAGTTTGGGATATGTGATAGTGATACAGCATACTTACAGCAACTTAAACCAAACAGAGCTAGTCAGACAAATATGAACAATAAATATTTGTTTAATTAATTAATTAGCAGGAAGAGGAGTAGCACTCACAGGTTGCTGTTAATTGAAAACATTTGAATGTTTTGCTCTTCAGAACTGGAGCAGGTAGACAGCCCAAGTTTAGCATGAGCTATAAAAATGTATCCTCAAAATGAACCTGAACTAACTCTTACCCAAACTGAGAAGACTCTTGCAGAGATTTTTTTTAATAATGTCTGATGCACAAACCAGTATTACCTCTGCTTTGTCTAATTTTTTTCCTATTTTGTTATAAATATTGACTGCATTACCACTTCTTTAAAATGAAGACATTATCATCTGGTGTGCAGAATGAAATTCGTTTCCATTCAGAGTTTGACTACAGCTTAAAGTAGGTTCAAAAGAAAAACACTGCATTTCCGAAGGTGGAGTTTCTAGAGACACTGTTGCAGATGCTGCCTTTAGGCATCTCGGAGTCTGGGGAGATTACTTCTTGCAAGCTCCAACATGCACTTTTGGAGGCTGATGTCAAGTACGAGGTGAAATAGAAGTCCCTTCTGGTGTTGGTTTTCTAGCAAGAAGCAGACTGTGGTGATGTAACTTAAAACTACAGGAATCTATTTGTCTCAGAAAGCCATTAAAATTAATGATAATAATGGAAATAATGGAAAATTAATGATAACTGATGAGTAATAGAAAAGACAGGGAAAGGAGAAGAAAGCAATGTAATGATGGCACAGAGATTTGTTCCAGACACAGGGGCCAGCTTGCAGCACAGCAGGTACCCAGAAGAGACAAATTAAGTTGAAACATGTGGGAGAAGCAGAAAATAAGCAGAATTTACTACAAGCAAATGTCTCATCCTCTAGTATTACAATATTATCATATACTATCCTGTACATCCTTATCATATCTGAGCCAAAACCAAGGTACAAGAGCAAGAGCTAACACGGTATGATGAAGATGGACAAATGAGAAACATGAAAACAACTCAATTTTCACATTAAAGTATTATTTTTTAATGATTACCTGTAGTCTGTTTTCTATTTCCCTTTACAGGTGATTTTGATATCTTTAGAGGAATAAGGGAAGGTCTCCATTGATAAAGAGTTAATTAATTAAGTTCCTTGGCCTGAACTGAATGGCAGTAGCTCATATGACTTCTTCCCTGCTCTTTTTACTCTGTAATACTCCTTATTTTTTCTGCTGGGCTGCAGGAAAACACACCAGAAGTGAATACTTTCTTTTCCCTGTCCAAGCCCTCTGACCAGGCAGTGTCTGACTTGCCAACAGACATGTTTCTGCAAGCTGCTGTTTAAAATACATAAAGTTAAGCAAGAACGTAAATGCACACCATATATCAGTTACTGACAAGAGTAAACCCTGTTTTACAGGCAGTTACTCAATAGAGATCAAGGAAGTGTAAAGCAACAACTATTTCTGTGTGGTCAAAAGCAGTAATTGCAGCACAGTGATCTGCACAGGTTCCTGGTGTGGTGTCCTGTTTAATTTTGCTTGCTCATGAGAGGAATTTCCTCACCTGGAGAGCCCAGCTTGTTGGTGAGCCAGCCACACCTACCTGTGACCTACCTGTCAAGCTTACACAGTCTTGGGTTCTCAGCATATAACATTAGGTGAAATAAATTACCTTAGAAAGATGGGGAAGAAAGCAGAAGGTGTGGGCAGTCAGCTTCCTCCATTGCCATTAAACAGCAAGATACTTACTGACACTGCTCATTACATGGAAGAAAGACTGAGAAATGTGTTTGATAGACAAATACAAGCAATTTTTCAAGGCCACTTTTCCTCTGGCCAAGAGGAAGGCAGTGCAATGGTTTCTGTACACTGAGTACAAACACTGCAGTGGCATTTACATTCACAGTTCACCTTCCCTCTTACCACTGAACACCTTCATCTCTAAGATGCTCTGACCTCTTTATTAGATTAAACCATATTATTTATGCTAAATTCTCTTTTTCACCTGGTCTTTCCCCCCTCAGCTAATACAGAAGCAATGAGCCCTCACTTCATACTGTTGCCAGGTTTCATTTTTACATCAGTGTACAGCTGTTTTCTCCCTTTTGATCCAGTGCTAGATACTGTCATTAGCTTAGGCCTTTATTTAAACCCGGAGGCACAAAACACAAAAGCACAACCAAAAGGCCAGTTAATGCTTACTCCCCACACCTAACACAACACATTCCTGGTGTTGAATCTGAATAATCAAAAAGGTAAAGAAGGCAAAAAGCACTTGCTGCACCAAAAATGGTACTTCTAGAGATGCTGATTTGGATTCTGAGCAAGAACCCACCAGGATCTTAAAACAAATGATACACACTGATGTATTAATTTGTGGGAGTTTCTGCTACTTAATAGCCATATAAAATAAAATATTCATATCTCAGTTTTGTTCCCTGCCAAGCATTGATAATATTTTGTAGGGGAGGGTGAGCTGGACTCTGTTTATCCAAAGAGTGGCAAAGGCTTCTTTGCCTACCTAATGGAAATCACTCTGAGATTTACAGAACATCTGTGTAACCACAGAGAAAGTAGATTTCCAGACAGGCCAGGATGTGTTGTGAAGGAAAGCAGCACTGACTCATGTGCCATGAATTATGGCACAGAAAGTTTTGCCAGCTGCTGAGCAGGCAGTTTTAGCTGCAAAATCTAACTGCAGTGCAGGCAGCCAGAAACACTGGAGTACACATGAATTTCACAACTTCCAGGTGCTGACAATAAGATGGTAGTGGGGTTAAGCAGGGTTATTTGTTGCAATTCGCAGTCCTTATAATTAGTGAAAAATACCTCAGTAGCTACAAGTTCATGTCAGATGCATTTGTTTCTCCACACTCAGATTTTAGTGCAAACCAAGGAGCCAGCCTAATTCCAACAGGCTGGTATCCCTATTGCATTTCCTAGGATTTTTTTTCTCAGAGCTTTCAATTTTAGGTGCTAGAAACATATCATTGGGTACATGTTTTTATGTCACATAGTAAAAACTCATGTGCATGCACACAGGGGGACAATGGTGGGGAAGACAAAATGTCATTATTTCATCAAACAGCCCAGCTACTCCTTGTAGGGTCCATCAGCACATCCCAGACCCATCTCCAGAAGCCCAGAGGAGCCCAGGGGCACAATGGAAGATGACAACCCAGGACTGAACACCTTGTCCAGGCCTTTCCCAGGATTATTCCAGCAATGCCATCAGCCCCAGTATCTAGGCAGGAAACTCATCATGGTGAGTCCTGGGAGCAGCTCTCCAGGACTATGGGGGTTACTGCCTTGGATGTGTGCTGTGCTCCATGGGATGGAGGAGAAGAGCATTTTAGCATTGCACTGCATTTATTAGGGAATGCTCAGGGGAGGAACCAAAGGTAGGAAAAGGGTGTTTTAGGGAGGAAAAACATGAGGGAGAATAGAGGGACCTTGGGGAATTATCTGCTCAGGTGCCAGCAACTGGAATCCAGGATCCAGTACTCCATGGTGCACCTATCTTATTTTTGTGATATTCTCTGGCATTACATTATGCTTTTAGAGGTTGAATAATGTAAGAACACAGTTTTAAATAACTCTTCTCAATCTTTCAAGAATGTTCTGTGAACTGCTGTGAAAGCAAAGTTTTGCAGATTCATATATTTTTGCAGAGATGCAGGCATACTCTAGAGGAAATAGGTAGTATGATAAAGACATGATAAACAGTGTGAGAGAGAAAAGATCTGATTAATAACATAATCAATAAAACCAGGGATTCATTGACAGACCAAATGGATCACTCTGGGTTTAAGGCAGTTTATGGAAGTTTACACGAAAGCTCTGTGCTGAAGAAACGAAGAGGTTTCCTCTAAGTTTATTTTTGCCACTGGTAAGATTGAGGTAGTGCTGCCCTCCTCTGCCTGACATCCTGCTGGACTTTTCCCTGGCAGGCAACAGAAGGAAACACCAACTTTTCCACCAGGAGCTTCAAATAGCAACACGGAGCAATACCTCCAATAGGCAGCTTAAAGTTGTTGCATTCAGAGGGTTGGGTCTCTTCTTCTGCCGAAACTGAGCTGAACCTTTTAGATTTAGGGGCTTTCCACACTTGGAATTTGTTAAAGAGCCCCGAGTCTTTCAGAGGGAGTCACTTAGTAACTTACCTTGACATTAAAGTTTAACAGAGGTCAAACGGGAGCTGAAATCAATGGAGTGTGAAAAGAGACCATAGTGCCAGCCACTGATGCTTCACTTGAATTCTCCTGCAAGGTTTGTCTTGCTTTCATGCTACTTCTTGCTTTGCTAAGGGAAACCTATAAAATTAGCTGATCTCCTTCACCAAGCTCCTCAGAGCCTTTCTAAAAATTAATTTCCCTGAAGCATGTTATGATGGCCAGACTGCTGAGTCACTAAAACAGCCTCAGTTGTCTAAGAAGTAATGATTCTCAGATTTCTGCCTAATAATCCCCACCTGTCTGTTGCCTTTAATCTTCATCTCTAAATAGTTTAAGGCAAAATTACCTTTTTGTCCTATGTCAGCAGTGTCAGGAAAAAGGCTTTTACTGCCTAATAAAATAAATGTATTGGCACTTAGCACTGGCAGTCCTGCCACAGAGATACTATGCTGCATTGCTGCAGCTGAATTTGCTTTTCCTCTCCTGCAATCAATCTTGATTGGACGCCACTGCTTAGATTAATATTTTGGCACTTAACAAGCACATTAGCTGGAGTGACAGCTGCAAACATGTCAGTTTCAAATTGCTAGAAATATCAAGTGTACCATGCTTGTATCCCTATTAATTTTGCCACTCTGTAGTTCTGGACCATTTTGTCTTAGAAGGAGCCAGCTCAGTCCTGCCTAAGTAACACTATTTTGAGAGGATTTAAACTCAGATGAAAGAGAAGAAAATCTCAAGATTTAATACAGAGTCACAGCAAAGGAAAGGAGCTTTGGCACTGTTGTAAGGATGCAAGAACAACAATAGGACCCTGGGAAAACTCACAGGAATTGGCATAATGAAATCTTCATCAGAGCTGGAGTGGTAAAAAAAAAAGTAACTTCATTGGAATTATTTCAGGTCAATCTGTGTCAGCAGACTCTGCTTTGTTGACAGTAAAATGGATAAACTCAATATATCAGTGCATCCTCTGAGTCCCCTTAACTTCATCCCTCAGCCAGAGAACCCACTGGGGGAAAGCAGGTATCAGTTCATCAGCTTTGAACCAGGGCTCTCAGTAAGTTAATTTTAGGCACAAATCCAGAGAAAACTTGAGTTCCAGTGCTTGAACAACTATTTTATTTTTTCACAAGACCCCAACCTTTTTTTAGTCCAGAAGATGAATAATGTTTGCAAGATGAACAGTGTGAATTGAATTACTACTTTAATGTTTTCATAGTCTTTATTACTCATTGTATAGCCTTCACCTCTATTCATTATATACCAGGGAGAATCAATTCTGACTCGAAATATATTTATTTTTCTGTATGATTTTCATATTGTTCTGTAATGGGAACAGAGGGAAGTTTAATATTAATATCTTAATTTTACAGATGAAGGACAAGAGAGGGGGAGCAAACTAAGAAAGAATGTTTCAAACATTCACTATTTTAGGCTATTTCTCTAGAGACACAAAGGCTGTACTTGAAGAACTTGCTCTGTGTAGCCATCATGGTTTCTTTTGAAGCTGGATCTGCTTTCTCTCCACACAGCCCATCACCCATAACTCCAGTCAGCACTGCAGAAATGAACAGCTGGTACAGGCTGTACAACAACTCCTCACTAAGCAAACCAGTTAAAATCATCACTTGCCATAATCCCACCTTCCTTCTGTTCCCAGCCATATGTTCTTCTTGCCTCACACCACTCCTGGCACCTGCTTGTCTTCTTCAGTGAGCTAAACCAACAGAAAAGAAGAAAAATGTGTGATTAGTTTTTGACAAGCTGTAGAATAAGTGTCCTAGTCATAATAATGCATTAACATAAAGTATATTTATTATTCATTTATATAATTAATAATTCTGCATTATATATTTAAGAGTAAATTACCATATTTATAATTATTATTTTACATAATATATAGTGATTATTAAAATAATCAATAGGCATTATTAATCACATCATTATTTTGCATTTACTTTGTTTGGGAATTATGTTACTGTATTTATAAATTATTATAAATTACATAATTACCACTGCCATGTGGTTAGATTTATTTTAACAAGCACGTTAAAATAAGCACCAACCATGGCAGCCCCTGGCAATATGCCTTCTACTTTCCTGTGTCCTGTTCAAGAAAGACAAAGTGCCACTGGAGGGTCCAGCAGAGATGATGAGGGGACTGGAGCATCTCTCAGGCATGGCTGAGGGACCTGGGTCTGCTTAGCCTGGAGAAGGCTGAGAGGGGATCTTATCAATGATTATCAATATCTAAAGGGCAGGTGCCAAGAGGGTGAGACCAGACTCTTCACTGGTGCCCAGTGACAGGATGAGGGGCACAGACTGGAACACAGCAAGTTCCATCTGAACATGAGGAAAAACTTCTCTGGGTGGCATCACAAAAAGTGTGGCCAGCAGGTCAAAGGAAGGGATTCTCCCCCAGGACTCTGCTCCCCTGAAATCCCATGTGGAGCACTGCGAGTCCAGCTCTGGAGTCCAGAAGAGGGACACGAAGAGGCTCAAAGGGCTGAAGCACCTCTCCTACTAAGGCTGAAAGATTTGGGGTTACTCAGCCTGGAGGACAAGGCTCTGAGAAGACCTCATAGCAGCCTTCCAGTACCTGAAGGGGTCACAGGAGAGATGGGGAGGGGCTTTTTCCAGTGGTATCTTGTCAGAGGATGAGGGGAAAGGGTTTAAAAGTGGAAGAGGGTAGATTTAGGTTAGATATTAGGAAGAAATTCTTCAGTGTGAAGGTGGTGAGACACTGGCACAGGCTGCCCAGGGAGCTGTGGCTGCCCCATCCCTGGAAGTGTTGAAGGCCAGGCTGGATGGGGCTTGGAGCAACCTGGTCTGGTGGGAGGTGTCCCTGTCCATGCAGGAGGTTTAGAAGTAGATGATCTTTGAGGGTCCATCCAACCGAAAGGATTTAGGTTCTATAAATCTACTTGGAGGGTGTCAGAGCGCTAGGACGGGCTGCCCAGAGAGGCTGCGGAGTCTCCTCCTCCGCAGACACCCAAAAACCCGCCAGGACCCCATTCTGCACTCCCCCTCTGTCACGGCTTGGACGACGTGATTTCAAGAAGATCCTCCCAATCCCGGACATTTCGGGACGCCCCCCACGATCCTCCCGCCCGCAGGATCCTCCCTCCCCAAGACTCTCCCCAGGACCCTCCCCAGGATCCTCCCTTCTCCAGGACCCTCCCCAGGATCCTCCCCCAGGATCCTCCCTCCCTCCCGCAGGATCCTCCCTTCCCCAGGACCCTCCCCAGGATCCTCCCTCCCCCAGGATCCTCCCTCCCCCAGGACCCTCCCCAGGACCCTCCCCAGGACCCTCCCCAGGACCCTCCATCCCTCAGGATCCTCCCCTCCCTCCCGCGCTCTCCTCAGCGCCCCCGCCCCTCACGGCGCCGCTGCCTCCCGCGGGACACGCCCCCTCTCTCTCATTGGACAGCTGCCCTCCGTGGCCCCTCCCACTTCGGGCACCGCCCACCACAGGCTACGCGCAGCGGGGCAGGGGCGGGGCGTTGGGGTCTCCGCGCAGGCGCACTGGGCAAGCGGTGCGCCCGGCGGTTTTCCGCGGCCCTTCGCCATGTTCCGGCGGCCCCCGCGGAACTTCCGCGGCCGGCGGCGTGCAGCCTCCAGCAGCAGCAGCAATAACAGCAGCGAGGAGGAACCGGCCCCGGCCCCGCCGCCAGCCCCCGAGCCCGGCTCCGGTTCTGAGCCGGAAGCTGAGCCTGAGGAAAGAGAGGGCAGCGCCGCCTCTACACCTGAGGGGACCAAGGCCGCTGCTGCGGAGGAGCCGCTGTCCCCGGGGGAGCCGCTGTCCCCAGCGGAGCGGTCGGGCAGCCCCGGTGCCCGGGAGGAGAGTGGGAGAGAGGCAATGGGCCGAGGGCCGCGCCTCGCCAGAGCCAGGCCGGTGCCGGCGGCAAAGGCGCTGCTGAGCTTCGGTAGTGAGGAGGAGCGGGAAGGTGAGGGGCCGGCGCTGTTCCCCCGGCCGTGTTTCCCCTCCCGAGGGCCGGTGGAGCCTCACCCGCCCTTGGGAGCAGCCGCCGGAGCGTCGGGAAGGAGCAGCGGGGCTGGGGTGAAGGGGCTGTGGCTCCGCACCCCGCGTACGGGGCTGGGTGGGTCCTGGCTGCCTGAGCCCTGGGGTGGTGACCCAGGGAGCCTCAAGTCACCTTTGTGCCTTCTGGTGACCAAAATTAGGAATGTTAAATACCGGACAGGGGTGCTGTGAGGGTTTTTAAGATAAAAGTACATAAAAACACTTGCCCCTGTGCTCAGCGCTGGTGAGGCCGCACCTCGAGTCCTGTGTCCAGTTCTGGGCCCCTCAGTTCAGGAAGGAGATTGAGGTGCTGGAGCAGGTCCAGAGAAGAGCAAGGAGGCTGTGAAGGGATCCAGCACAAGTCCTGTGAGGAAGGGCTGAGGGAGCTGGGGGTGTTCAGCCTGGAGAAGAGGAGGCTCAGGGGAGACCTCATCACTCTCTACAACTCCCTGAAAGGAGGTTGGAGCCAGGGGGGGGTTGGTCTCTTTTGCCAGATGACTTTCAACAAGACAAGAGGGCACGGTCTTAAGTTGTGCCAGGGGAGGTTTAGGTTGGACATTAGAAAGAATTTCTTCACCGAGAGGGTGATCAAGCATTGGAATGGGCTGCCCAGGGAAGTAGTGGATTCTCCATCCCTGGGGATATTTAAAAAGAGACTGGATGTGGCACTCAGTGCCATGGGCTGGGAACTGCAGCGGGAGTGGATCAAGGGTTGGACTTGATCTCTGAGGTCCCTTCCAACCCAGCCAGTTCTATGATTCTAAGATGACACATGTCTGTGTGGTTTTGCATGGGGAGCTTTTGAAAGTGGTTCCATGCCTGACCTGGTAAATGTTGAACCAGCCTAAATAACTGAAACTTAAATGTTTAAGTTTAAGCTGTGTCTTTTGTGGCTGGGGACACAAGGCAGGTCAGGGAAAATCACCTTAGACACAGACTGAAAATAATCCATTTCAGTGGTACAGTGTTGGTGTATTGAGGAGACTGAACTGCACCATTTTAAATGAAGAGGTATTGGATCTTGATTGATAGAGCCTTAAAACTCGTTAGACTTAATGGAACCAGAACTTTAAAAAATATGCTGTGCACACTTAGATTACATGCACTAAATATGTAATAGATATATATATATATGCACATTACTGCTTTGTTTGTTAATGTTACTCAGAATAATTTTGTTTATCTGGATAGGTGATGAAGAATTTTTTAAAATTAAAAAACCATCCTTTAGTGAGGTGACCTTTAGAATTCAGAAGAAGGAAAGCCTACTGCCTGCACAGAAAGAAATCGAAGAAAACAAAAGCAAGTACTTTTATTTATGTATTTTATGAAATATTTAAATGAGCATAGATTACAAGATGAGTAAGTGAAGAGTGATGTACAGATACTGCTGTTAGATGTATGTTACTTGCTAATTGAACCCAGGATTATTCTTATGATGTTACTTAACCTGTTTATAATTTAACCTGTTTGTGTTGAATTTTCCCTATAACCTTAGTAAAGCAGTAGCAGAACTTGGAGGCTGTTCTTGAGAAGACCTGGTTATCCAGAACCACTGTAGTACATCAGAATTAAACATTTATACCTCACCATCATATCTTTGAAACTGTGAGGCAACTGTCCACTGCTAATTGCTGTCAAATTGCAGTATGATCTGAGTGTTTGTACTGAGAGAAAATGTAAATTTAATAGGATTTTATATATCCTGTTGATTTGTATATTGATAAAAGAATATAAACTTCAAGTTGTTTTTTTTTTAACTGTGTGCTATTATACCAATTTAATATTTTAATTAGATATAGCCTCGAGTGTTCAAGTAATATTGTTAGTCTCATTCAACTACAGCAAGTTTCCTGTTGGGATATTTGGGATATGTGTTTACAAACAAGTGTGTCCAGAAGTTCTCTTCTACTCTTTCCCCTGTCAGTTCACAGATATATCCTGATTGTTGCAACTAAATTAGGTTGAGAAATAATTTCCTTTGAGTTTGTTGTGATTCAGATGAGGTGATAGGTTTTCTTACTAACTTTTTATAAAATCATACTTCCTACTTTTATAGCAGGTGGCATATTCTATTGTTGATCAATCTGATGAAAATGTAGTGGCAGATGAAGAGAAATAAATGTTTTTAAGGAACTTGAAGATGATGAGAGAGACAAGACAGACATACATAAGCCTTTATAGTTTAAATAAGGACTCCCTCATTGTTAATGCTTAATGGAAAAAAAAAAAGCTTTTTCTACATGTTGTTCATAAAGTCAAGGGAGATGAATCCAAACATTCTGTGATTTATTAGGGTATTAATCAGTTGTCAGCCGGGAGCTGATACCATACTTTTGTGTATGTAAATGTGATCTCTGGGGAATGCTGGTTTAGGACTTGCACAGGTGGTTTGATCCATGAGAACTGACCTGTGCAGGATACAGATACACACACTGTGTGTGTCTTGAAGTATTATAAGATTTGCCATACTATGATGATGAGAGGCTGAGATAGAGAAGTACCCAGTCTGCTCCAGCAAGGTATAGTTTCTGGTAACCAGTTCTGGCACATCAGATTCCAGCAGCTGAAGCTGAAATAATGAATCTTTCTTTTTTCCCCTACTCCAGAAATCTGTCAGTTGGAGCCAAGAACTGGCAACACCCAAGGCACTTGTGAAGAAGAGGAAGAGAAGGAGCATCAAAGTTATTCCTCACTAAGTGAAGACTACAGCAGTTCTGACTCTGAAAATGATTCCAGGTCCCCACAGAGGAGGAAGAAGGATTTGTCACCAAGTTAGTTTCCTGTTGTGTTTTGTTTTTTTTAAAGTTATTTTACAACATTCATTGTTTGAAGTATATGACAAGATAGATGAGATGATACCACTCAGATTAGATCATGTAAGGTGTTGGCATCTTGTTTGTGCTGAGTCAGGGGTACCCTTGTGAAAGAATAGTGCTGGTTCCTCAATATTTTTGCTTGCAAATATTTATTGTACTTCTCTGTTCATTTTGGAAGTTCATCAGAAATTGGTTTCAGAAGAAAAGCATTAAAAAAAAAATCTAGTTCAATGGTGCACAATTCCCATCACACAAGATAAAAATATGACCTCATTTGTAAACTTTGGATTAATTTATAAACTCCTTAAGATTATAGAGGCTGATATTTGAGGAAAAAGGCTGTCAGCAGTTTATTTAAAAGAAGAAAAGGCTGGTTTAGAGTGAGTGTTACGTTTAAAGAATGCTTTTCCATCTCCTTGTGTTCAACACGGTGGGCTTAATATTAAAATATTTTGTGTCCTCTATTCAGAATTGTACAGTAATACTGAACTGTGGTGGTTATTGATACAAGGTGACTTTAGGAGCAATACAGAATTTCACTTTTAGTTCTTTGCTTTGGTTTTCTTTCTTTTGAATGCAGGGAATATCCCCAGTACTGCTTGTGTTGAGGCTGCTCGGAGGAAACGTCACAGAGCCAGGACAGGGGCTGAGTATCTCCCACTGGATGTTTCAGACAGTCATCAGGTCTCTGGGAGAAGAGAGAGCAGTGATTTAGAGAGTGAAGATGAGTCTGATCTGAAGAATCTCAGTTTTGTTCCCAGAACAAGAACTCTTAGGCAGAGGATGGCTGAACACATGGGTGAGTGTGTGCCATTTATCACAGTGGGTTGTGGCTTTCTTTTACTGATGCCTGGAGGAATGTGGGACTTGTCCAGAGTGAGAGCAGTGTCAGGCTTTGCTCCTCAGGGGTCTTGGCAAAAAGCTGTACTTAAATCTGTAAAAACCCTGCTGCTTGATATTTTACGGGATGTTACCACAGAATAATCTGCATTGGAAGAGGTCTCCAAAAGTCCAACCCCTCTGCAATAAGCAGGGACACCCTCATATAATTAATGTGGTGGTGCAGGATACTTTGAGAAACATTTTAAGAGATTATTTTTGACCTTGTTGACTCAAAAAAAAAATTGCATTGTAGGAGGCATAGCATTTAATGTGAGTAAAGTTGCTGTAAATCCTGCTTTCTCCTTCTGGTTCAGTCTTCAGAATGCTCTCCTTGCAATGACATTGATTGTTCTTGAAAGAGGAAAGTCAAAACCCAACAAACCAACCTTTCAGAAGTGAACAAACCTGTTGTGTGCAAAGCATAACTGATTTTTCCATTGCTTTTATCTACTTAGAACTGCTTATAACTTTGTTTATGAAGCACTGGTTTACTTCATTATTTCAATAAGGGTTATAAGGAATCACAATTATTGAGGCTTGAAAAGAGTTCTAAGATTATCAAGTACAAACTATGACCTCACACCACCACTAAACCACTTAGTGCCACATCCAGCCTTTCCGTAAATACCTCCAGGGTTGGCGACTCCACCACTTCCCTGGTCAGCCCATTCCAGTTCCTGATCACCCCCTCTGTGTGGAAGTGCTTTCTGATATCCAACCTAAACCTCCCCTGGTGCAGCTTCAGGCCATGCCCTCTCCTCCTGTCAGAGAGGGAAGACTGATTCCCACCTGACTACAGCCTTCCTTCAGGTAGTTGTAGAGAGTGATAAGGTTTCCCTGAGTCTCCTTCTCCAGGTTAACCAACCCCAGCTCCCTCAGCCTCTCCTCATAAGACTTTCCCCCCTCACCAGCATTGCTACTCTCCTCTGGACCCACTCCAGCACACCAAGTGTCTTTCTTGAAATGAGAGACCCAGAACTGTACATAGTACTTGGGGGGAGTCCTGAGGTACAAGAGGAGATCTACAGTGCTAGTCCTGCTGGCCACACTACTCTTGATACAAGCCAGGATGACATTGGCCTTTTGGGTCACCTGGGCACGCTGCTGGCTCATGTTTAACTGGTTGTCAACCAGTAGTCCCAGGTCCCTCTTCTGGGCCACTCTCCAGCCACTAATGCATAAGTGAGCTGATACTGCATGGATATTTCTGTATTTTTAGGGGAGTGAACGTTTTGGAATGCCGAAGGATTTGCTGTGTATAATGTCACTCAGCTGTGCTACAGTCTGTACTTATGCTCCTGTTTATGTGTATTATACAAAGCTTTGCTTTGAGACACTAAAATGGGGTGTTTGTTGCTTTGGAGGGAAATATAAGAAGTAATAATATCTAATAGTGATTGTTTTAACTTCCAGTGTCTGTGAGTGGTGAATCAAGTGAAGATGAAGCACAAATGAAGTGGGAAGAACAGCAAATAAAGAAAGCTGTTAAATTCTCTCAGGTGACAAATGCTTTGCTAAACATGGGAAGGTGATTGTTTTCTCTTTGGCAAGAGAGCTTATCTGTAGTAGTCATGTTCTGCCTGCCCTCTTGTTAGGCTTTTAGGAAGTTATACCTTCATTTTTTCAAGAAAAAGATGGTTACAGTTATGGGAAGATGCCAGTCTTTATTGTTGTCCATTGGTATGTGATAGAAGACTGAGAAGCAGAGAATAAAATTCTGAAACCTGCTTTCTCTGCTGTGCAAGGCATCTGGGAAGTTAGAATATACAAGTAGCACAAAAATGGTACAAACACAAAGTCATAAGGCCACAATTATTCTTTTATTATGCTAAATTTCTGTTGGGCAGCAATCTGAGAGCTTTGTTCACAGTTCATCAGAATTCTGTCTTTTCTAGTAAATATTTGGTAAAAAAAAATCTGTATGAGCTGGAAGTTTTGTTTCTGGCTTGTATGATCTGCTATGAATCAGACTAGGTAAATGTGAATAACCAGTCCTGTATGTCAGAACAGAATTGTAGACATTTTTGCCTGTTAAATGGGAATATTTAAAGGACTAGGAGAAAGCTTCACCTTTCTGCTCTTGAATTTTGGTTCCAGTATGAGTCATGTTCTTAGGTCCTCATGCTTGAAGACTGTTGATTTCTGCTTTTTAAGCAACTGCAAAAAATTTTAGTTGCAGACATTTTTAGTCAAAGCCTTTATTGCTTCAGTAAACTTCTACTGTTATAGAATGTGAAGTGTCTTTTAATTTATAACCTAAAATACAGTACTCTCCTTTTATAGTTATAATTGCAGTTAAACTGAGCTGTCAGAGTGAAAAATCTTATTTTGGGCACTGGCTTCATGAGGAAGTGGCAATCATATTTATTGTAGGTGCAAGACAAAGTTTACTGTGAGAAAACAGAATATTAAATGATTTACAGATGGCAAATAGCTTGTTCAACATAGCTATTTAGAACATGCTCAAATAGTTTTTAAACCCCGAGATATTAGTAAAATCAGGTTTTACCATCTCTGCTTGCTTGTAGTTTATTTCTACATTTTATATTCAGTCTTGCTTATCTATAGAGCTGCATAAGGAAAACTTAGGTAAATGATGTAATAAAAGTTAACTTTTAAAATTATTGCAGGAAGCTTATGTTGATGATTCCCTTCATAAATTTCAACCAGCTAAGCCAAAGTTTGATCCCTCTGTTTCTCTGCCACCTGTGAACTTGGAAGATGTGAAGAAACGACTGACTGAGAGGTAAATCCTGCTCTAAGGAACTTCTGAGCTGTGTTGTTGCCACAGAATGAGATTACAGTTTTGAAGTCTTATTCTTCATCCAGAGCATGGAGGATTTTTTGGATGTTATTCCATGTGTAATGTGCCTGTTATGATGTCCAGTACAACACTAAAATTTTAACTTTACCTGACAGTGCTTCATTGTAGGGGAGCATTTGGACTTTTCAAGAGTTTTTCCAACTAGAACCTTAGAGAGTTTGTTTGCTTAAATGACAGCAGCTTTTTTTTTTTGGCTTGCCAGTAGTTTTTGACTATGTTCAATGTTATGTATGCCCAGCAAACAAAGCTTAACCCAGGGCAGATGGAGCTGGCAGCTCCTATGGTGATTTTTGTAAAAATAGCTCAGTATTTCCTAAAGCAGCAATGAAGTCTCTCCAGCCTGTTTAGGCAAACTAGAACCTGTCTTGGTATTTTTTTTTAATTTGTGTGATAGGCTGTGACTTTTCTTCAGCAGTTCAGCTGCTGTATGGGCAGCTGAAGTGTCCTGGGGTAGAGGTGGGAACCTCCAAGAGGGTGTGTGAGGACAGCTGGGGTCAGGTATCCCAAGGTAAGCTATGCCCTGTCATCTCTCAGATCACTAAGAAGCAGCTGTTCAGATAAGTTTAGACAAGTAACATTATAGAGCTGAAACATAAATATGCACCATGGACTTGCACCCAGCTCCCTGAGTCTATGCTTTTCTTTGTACAGATGTACAGAGCATCATTTATCTGCTTGCTTGAAGAATTGCAACAAAACTGACTTTTTTTTTTTGTGGAAAAAGTAGTCATCTGAAAGTCAGCCATAGTGATCTGAAAGGAATGAGTTAAATAAAATAGAAATTTATTTACATAATCAGTGTAGGAAACCTATCTGGAAAATCATAGGATCATAGCAAGAAGTGGGAGGGGTAACCTGTTTGGAACAAACTGTATAGATATGTTTAATATGCTAAATGCTGAAAGAGGTTTTTTTAACTTTAGTTCAGTAGAGAATAGTTCAGTTCAATTATTTTCATTGAGAAGTGTTGGCTGCTTCAGGGAAGAGAAAGAAATCTGTTTCTTGATTCTGTTATAGACTTGCTCAAGCTGAGCAGTCACTTGGGATATTTAGGAGGGAAAGAAAAAAAAAAAGGAGGAAGCTGAGCTGTAAACATCCCTGTGCTACCTACATAGTGATGACAAAATTTGAGTTTTATCAGCTCCTAGCATTAAAAAGCCTCACTTGGTTTGTATTTAGTAGTGAGCACATGGTGAATACTTACAGGTACTGCTATCCATGCAGCTTACACTAAACTCCTGTGGACATGCTTACATGAGCTCTAGTTTTCCCTGGATTATATTGGGTAGAATCTATTCAATATGATACCACAATATTGGTCTTTTTATGTTTTTTTTTTTTTTTTGGAAGTGTGAGATATTAAAGGATCTAGAAAAAATGTCAAAGAATAATTTAGTTTGGAAAGGACCTTTAAGATCAAGTTCAGCTGTTAACCTAGCACACTGCCAAGTCCACCACTAAGCCATGTTCCCAAACACTTCATCTACATCCTTCAAATATCTCCAGGGCTGGTGACTGCTCCACTTCCTTGTGCAGCCTGTCCCAGTGCCTGGCAATCCTTTCAGTGAAGAAATCGTTCTTAATATCCAACCTAAACCTCCCCTGGCATAACTTGATGCCATTTCCTCTTGTTCTATTGCTTGTTACTTAGGAAAGGAGACCAACCCCCATCTCACTCCAGTTCCCTTTCAGGTAGTTGTAGAGCACAATAAAGTCACCCCCCAGCCTCCTTTTCTTCAGACTAAATAACCCCAGTTTCTTCATCCAGTCTTTGGAAGACTTGTGCTCTAGACACTTCCAGTTTCATTGCTCTACTGGTGATTGACTCCAGCACCTCAATCTCCTTGTAGTGAGTGGCCCAAAACTGAACACAGGACTTGAGGTGCAGCCTCACGAGTCCTGAGTACAGGGGCACAATCTGTTCCTCAGTCCTGCTGGCCACACTTTCTGATGCTAGCCAGGATGCTGTTGGCTTTCTTGGCTACCTGGGCACACTGCTGGCTCATATTCAGCTGGTTGTTGACCAGCACCCCCAGGTCCTTTTCTGCTGTGCAGCTTTCCAGCCACTCTTCCTGTGCTGTAGCATTTCATGAGGTGGTTGTGACCCAAGTGCAGGAGCTGCACTTGTTGAACCTCTTACAATTTGCCTCAGCCTCTTCCTTCAGCTTGTCTAGATCTCTTTGTTGATCTGCTTGAGGTTAGGAGGGGTCTACACTCACACCCACCTTGGTGGTGTTGGCAAACTTGGTGAGACTGCATTCAATCCCCTCATTGAGTTAATTGATGAAGATATTACACAGAACTGGCCTCAACACTGAGCCCTGGGGAACTCTGCTTGTGACTGACTGTCAATTGCATTTCATTCACCACAATTCTTTGGGCCTGGGCAGTCAGCCAGGTTTTTACTCAGCAAAGGGTGCACTTATAAGCAAGCAGTTTCTCCAGGAGAATGTTGTGGGAAATGTCAAAAGCTTTACTGAAGTCTAGGTGGACAACATCCACATCTTTTTTCTCATCTGCTAAGCGGATCACCCCTGTATAGACAGAGATCAGTCAAGCAGGACCACCTGTTAGTGGTGCTTACAAAACTAGCACCATGGAATTGACATTTGAGTTTCCAAAGCATGATGTTTGTCTGCTCTCCATGCTTATGTTGGCATGGATAAATCTGTCAGTGCTTCTTAGCTCAAATGCAAGTACTATTATTAGCACAGACAAAGATTTTGTCTGATTAATGGGAAAAATGGTTTGGAATGGATGAACTGTTCACTTGGCAGTAGAGTTAGTTGTCTGGATTTTTCTTTTTTAGAATAACATCACTGCAGGATGTGCACCGTGCCCACCAGAGGGAGTATGAAAAATATATGGAGGACATTGCAAGTTCAGAGATGACTGTGCAGGAATTAGAGAAGTCTTCAGATGCAACTCTGAATTACAAATTCTACAGAGCCATGAAAACATATGCAGAAAACTTGATAAACTGTTTGAATGAAAAGGTATGTGTAATTTTCTTTTTTTTAAAGATGATACAGGTGTATTCTGTCAACTAAAGATGAGGGGTTTTGTTTGGGAATAATGGGGAAAACCACCCAGCTAAAAATCAATTCTAGCATAAGTTTTAATGTGAAAGGAAGTAAAACACAGGGAAAGCAAATCAACCCTGACCTAAAGTGATGATCAAGCTTGTATATATGTACTGACTGGAGCTGTGGTCTCACTAGATTCTGTTGAAAAGAAGAAAAAGAATGTTATTGGAAGGAGTTTTTTGCAAGTCAAATAACTAGATTTACCTTCTATAGACAGTGCTATGAAATCTAATTTGTGATTTGTGTCACCTGATTGCATTGCAATTGAGAGTCTCTTTTTGTAACTTCAAGGAGAATTAACTGATGTTTTCTTTAATGGCAAATGGCTCAGAAGCAAACCAAAAGCTAACCAAGTACTCCAGTAGTGTCCTGTTCAATTAACCCTTTGTATGAAGTCTTGGATAGTTCCATGAGGAGCAACTGGTGTTTAGTTTTTTTTCAGTCTTGCAAAGCAATCTGAAAGACTTCAGTGACAATACTTGTCAATCTGTAATACATTGTTCTAACCAAGCAGTGAAAAGTGTAATTTTTTTTTTTGTTCATTCCTTCTGCATTTTGATTGAAAACCTGATTGCTGTTTATTACATTTCAGGTGAAAGACATTAATGAGCTAGAGTGGGCTGTACACCTGCTTCTTCAGCAACGAGCTATGGCCCTACTGAAACGAAGGCAAGATGAGCTGAAAAATGAAGCTGCTTATATTCAGCATCTCACAAGTTAGTATGATGTTAAAAGTTATTTTCTTATTGAAACATTCACTCTGAGCAGTAATACATAATTATTTTTTGGGTGAAGTGTTTTGTTCTCACCTTTGATCTCTCCCCTTTCTTTTGTAAGTAGTACACCTTAGTTTAAATTCTCACCTCAGTATCTTATTTTTCTCTGGCTTAATAGTGAACATAACATGAGCAAATACTTAGTCAGTTTTGCTTATTCAAATCAGCAATTTCCCATCAGCTGTTAAAAACAAATTTAGTCACTTTTCTAGCAGGGCTTATCTTGGAGAAAGCTTGCTGGTGTAGGGTTCTGTGTTTCTGTGAACAGATGGAAAAGCAGTGTGTTTACTTGGCAATACCACTCTTACATGAGAGTGTCTTTCAGGGTGAGTGTGTGCTCAGAATGGAGATTCCAGGCTAGAAGCTGACATGTGAAGGAAAGGACATGAAGAAAGAAGCCCTTTGTGTAAGGGTTGTACCAAAAGCTGTGGTTGTTTTTTTCTGGTCACTGTAGGTAGAAGCTTTCTCAGCTTGCATTTTCTTTTCACACCAATGTATTGTTTGTGTGCCCTGTGAATCTCTAGCTGTTGCTGTTCAAAAAACCCAAACCTGACCTCCAAAATTAAACCATTCAACTGTTAGAGTAAAGCTAAGAGCGATATCCTTGGAGCTGTTAGGAACAGATGGAGGCTGGATGCAACAGATTCTGGTAACTACTAATCATACAGGTTCAGTCTTCTTACTTTGCAAGATAAACTGCTGATTAGAGACTGCTCACACCCTGAATGATTTTGTAAAATGGTGTTGAAAAGAAAAGGGTATAGAATCATGGAATGGTTGGAAGGAACCTTAAAGATCATCCAGTTCCATACCCCCTGCATGGGCAGGAACACTTTCCACTAGACCAGGTTGCTCCAAGTCCCATCCAACCTGGCCTTTAAATTCCAGGAAGGGGATATCCACACTCTGCCAGTGTCTCACCATCCTCACAGTGAAGAATTTCTTCCAAATATCTAACCTATATCTGCCCTCTCTCAGCTTAAAACCATTCCCCCTTGCCCTCTCACTCCATGCCCTTGTAAAAAGTCCCTCTCCAGCTCTCCTGTAGCCCCGTCAGGTTCTGGAAGGTGCTCTAAGGTCTCCCTGGAGCCTTCTCTTCTCCAGGCTGAATAATCCTAAATCTCAACCTGTCTTCATAAGAGTGGTCATTCAGCTCTCTGATTGTTTTTGTGCCCCTCCTCTGGACTTGCTCCAACAATTCTAGGTCCTCCTTACCTTGGTGGCCTCAGGGCTGGACACGATACTTCAGGTGGAGTCTCATGAAGTGGTGTAGAGTAGTGCAGTGATTTTCATTAAAATGGCTTAACCTCAAATTCATGGCAAGTGAGACTGTTCTTGCATGTTTAACAGCACTTCTTTTTATGTTTATGTTCCTACTCCTTTTTAATATGATGGAAAGACTGTTTTTTCTCATATGACAATACTTCAGTAGTAGTACACTGTTTTTTGGCATGTGCACATTATCAGCCAGCTAATGGTGTAATAATAAATAAATGGCTAAGATAGAACATGCTTCTAATTTCCTGTGCTGGACTCTGGAATCAGAGCAGGGGTAATTGGAATCAGTCAGTGACCACTGAGATAAGAGAAGGCAGCAGGGATCTGACTAATTTTGAAACCTAAATACAATGATTTTGAATAGTGTAAATCAGGGATTTAACATGCTTTACAGTATTGGAGCCAATTCTCAAAAGTCATTTCAATTTATTACACTGTTTGATTTTTGACATTCAGGATTAATTTAGGTTCTGAAACTTGCTCTTCACACGGCTAACAACCTATTGTGGAAGGCCCTAGCTTCCTTTTTAGGACTGGGAGGCAAAAAGGGATGAATGGAATGTCATCAAACTCACCTTTTTGTCAATTTCTACAAGGAAACAACTGCATGCAGTTAACAAGCAATATTTACTGTGCATTATTCTGGCAACTGTTTTGATAAAGGAGGTTTGGGTTTTCTTCAGCTGTTTTCCAAATCAAGAGCAATAGAAGAAGAATCAGTGGCTTCTCACTGAGAACATAGGAACATAAAATCATACCATCTTATTTTTGACTGTTTCTGTCTTTTGCTAGGTGGGAATGACAAACCAACTAATGGCAGTTTGGAAGGTGATGAGAAGGTGCAGCTTCTAAAAATGTGTGAGCATCGAAGGTGGGTCTTATGTCCACTGAACTCTGTGAAATGCAGTTTATGCAAATGATGAAGGTAAATCTGTAGGAATACTACATGAGATTATACCCAAAAAATAGCTACTTGCTTTTCAACACTTAAGGTTTTTAAGTACTTTATTCACTAATGACATTCTCTTCATATTGCTTTTAATCTGAATGCTAATAGTTCCTGTTAAATTAGCACATGTTAAGTGAGGCTCTTCACAGAGACAAAAGCTTTTTCTATCTTGCTGTAATAAATACAGTTTTGACTTTAGACAGAAATATATTTGTCTTATTGTATAGATAGCAGAAGTGTGAGGCAGTATTGTTGCTGCTGGGGATGGTGGTGAGGGAAGCAAAGCAGCACCTAGCCCTTCCTCTGCTATCAGCATAGGCCAGGTGCTGCACTTTGGATGCTGCAGATTTTTTTTCCCCCAAAGTTACTGGAAGCTTTGAAAATTTTTCAGTTGCATCAGTGCCTCAATTCATAACTACTTAGAAGCATCAGGGAGTTTTAATGAATGAAAAATGGAATAATAACTTTGATTTGGAGCAGTTAACCTTTAGTGCTAATTGATATAAATAACCAGATGAAAGTATTTATGCACTACTGCTGTCACTTCCCTGTGGCAGAGATGCAAGCTATTGATTTTGCAGCCTGTGTGTTGTGGCAAAAGCTTTTTCAGCCTGAATGGCACCTGGGTGCTGTGACAATTCTTGTGTAGGTTGTGGCACAAGTCATCCAGAACTGAGATGACAAATTCTTAAGAACTCAGTAGTTCACTGTACACCAAAACTGTCAGTGACAGTGTCCAGTACCATGCTGGGTGTTCAGTGTTCCAGGTGAGATGAGTCCCTAGCCTCATCAGCAGGACTGAGGTGAAATGAAGGTTATAGGCCTGGTTCATAGGAGAGATGAGCAGCATTGCTGTCACTCTTCTGTGTCAGCTCCTCAGGGAAGATCCTCCTCCTTCCACAGGTTATGTCCTTGTGGTTATGTATTTCTGTTGCTCCTTGGTTGCCTTTCCTTAGGCTGTTGCTCTCCAAGTTGTCTTTAGAAGCTTTAGAAGTCAGATTATTTTTCATTAAGCTTCCTGCAGCATACATGGGGAGTGTAATTCCTCTGAATTCATTCCAAAATGCAGAGCGTGCAGGCGACAGGCCAGAGAGTGTGCAGGAGAAGGTGATCACCATGAAGGAATGTCAAGTGATGATGAGTTGGCACCAACAGAGGTGACAGAGTTCCAGAAGAGCAAAGGTTGGTGGCAGTCACTGTGACATCCTAGAACAAAATCTCTTTCTAATACTCTTTAATTTTATTTTTTTTTCTGGGAAAGGTGAAGAGACATTTAAGCTGTGTTGATAATTAAACATGGTAGAAAAGAAATGCACTCAGACAGTTCCAGTTAATGACTTGAGTAGATGTATGGTGGTGGATTTCTTCTGGTATAAGTTGTTGTGTGGTTCTGTTACATGTGATACAACTGGAAATAAGCTCTTTTAGATTATGCCAAGGCTGATCTGACAGCACTCAGTGCAATGTTACAGCACGTTTTGTATAAATTTGTTTTCTGAAGACAGAGTAAATTAAAGATTGGTGTTGTAATTATCTTGAATGGATGAGGAGAAGCAAGCTGTTACCTCCAGGTAGCAGCAGAAGGGTTTTTATGCCTGAAATGTTATCACTGTGACATGAAGTTTAAATAGTGGTTGTATAAATCTGTGGAATAGGTCATTACAAAACTTGTCTTTTTTTGTTCTTCTGACAGCATTTCTTTTCAAAACTGGGTTTTCCAGGGGTTTGATTTTAAAGCCTGTTTCAGTGTGAGGTCTGTCAAAAATAAATGACAAATGCAGTTATCATACATATACTGCTTATGTTTTATAGATCCATAAACTCTTCACCTTATGCCTCAATAAGGTCTGTGATTGTTTCTTTTTATTCCCAATGAATATTATCCATAGATAACCTTTTAGAGGATAGTAGGAAAATCTTTGAAGATGTACATGCAGATTTTTGTGACATCAGAAAAATCCTGTTGAAATTCCAGGAATGGAAAGAAAAGTTTCCAGAGTCTTACTGCGATGCTTATATCAGCTTCTGCCTGCCTAAGCTATTAAATCCATTGATCAGATTTCAGTTAATAAATTGGAATCCTCTTGAGGTAGGTGCTGACTTCTTATTTTTAAAATTGTGTTTGTGCATAATTATAAAATTAGAAATAAATAGGTAATGTGCTGGTCTCAAACTGAAGCAGGTGGTTGGAATCTCCTTAGCTTTCTTCTTTCCCCTACCTCCAGCCCTTTTTGCAACACACCTTGTAAAAACAATTCTCCTGAGTTCTTTGAAGACACTTTTAACAATCCCACCCTTAAATCCTGGCTTCAAATCTAATTTTCCTAGTGAGCTGTTTTGGCCCATTCAGTGGTGAGAGTGAATCTAAAATAAAGTGGAAATCTGAGGTATCATTGGGTGGAGCTTTTCTTTTAATTCCAACCATCTGAAAAACTAATGGGAATGATTTTTCAGCAAAATTTTACAGATTTGGAAGAGATGGCCTGGTTCAGAGCTATAGAAGAATTCAGTGATGCCAAAAACATATCTGAATCAAAGAGGGATGCTGATCCTGATGAAGAAGTTTTGTGCAGAGTGATTGAAAAAACTGTTCTTCCAAAAATTGGAGGTATAGTAATATTGTCCTCAATGTTCACTGCAGCTAGGGTAGTCAAACCTGAAATAAAAGCCACAGCTGTTCAAATTGTGTTAGTTGCATAGTTGCATTTTGAAATGTGGTGATTATTTACTTCTAAAGGGTGAGGCTAAGTGTCAGGGTTTAACACTGGCCTGGCAATTAAACCGAGTAACAGATGCTCTCTATTAATCTCTCTTTCCTCCTTGATAAAGAAAGGAGAGAGAATAAGGGAGAGAGACTGATGGTTGGAAACTAAACTACACAACTTTAATGAAACAGGAATGATAAATAGGAAAAATTACTAAATCTATACAAATATACAGGAAAATTGATCCCACATTCCTCCCCCTTTTCCCCCAATCACTCTCACATCACCACTGAGGCTGCAGGGCAGCCCTGGGAAAGTCCAGGCTGGAATCCTGGAGTCAGCAGCAGTTGGGAGCTGGAGGCAGGAACAGATAGATTCAGGCTGGCATGGATCAGGAGCACAGGCAGAGGAATGGATGGAATCCTCCCAGGATGCCACGTGAAGGAAGGGAAGCAGGAAAGGCAGAAAGGACAGGCAGCTGGAAGCTGGAAGCAGGAAATCTGGCTTGGCCCTCGCGATCCCTCAAATTTACACTGAGTATGATGTGTGTGGGATGGAATACTCTGTTTGGTCAGTTTTGGCATCTATTTTGTCCATTCCTCCCCAAAGGAGGGCTGCAGGTGGGACCTCTTTACTCCTTCTGGAGGGTAAAAGTTTTCCTCAGAGCTGAGCAGTGTCCTTGACTCTCCACACCTGTCTCTAGCAGTAACTATAAACATCGAGTGTTATCAGTCCTAGAAGCAGACACTGAGAAACTTGCTGTTAATTTCAGCAAGTGCAACTACTTACAAGAGACTCAGCCAAAAGCAAAAGTACGAGACAGAAATTCACCTTTATCCTGGCCCAAACCAGGACACTAAGGTAGCCTTTTTTAAAGATTATTCTAAGTGGGAACCTTTTATCTGTTTACTTTTGCTATACATTGTAATGCCTTAACACTGGTGCAGAAAACCACATGCATATTGTGATTGAAATAATTTTTTTTCCCCCCACAGCATTTGTAAAGAATATGTGGGATCCTTTATCTACTTCACAGACAAAGAACCTTGTGCAGCTTTGCAATAACATCTTTGAAAAACAAGTCCTCTCCAGAAATGAACGCAGTCGTGCAAAAGAGGTAAAAAAGCTCCTTTGGTGTTGGAGAAGGGAGAAATTTATCAGCTGCATGAAATTTATCATCATGCCTTCTGTGTGTGCTCCTATGGGCACTTAAAACATTGCCCTGAAGTTGTTCAGTTATGATTTTTTATTTTTTTTATAAATTTTATTTTTTATAAATTTTTAAATTTAGTTTATTTTTACACTTTATATTAAGCATTTTTAGCAAATGTCATTCTCTCTGGTGCTCTTGGTAGTAAGGGGAGGTGGGACACTCTTGAGGCAGGAATTAGCTCACATTTCTAGAAAAATTCTGGTTGTCCTATTAAGGACCTGGTCATAGATCTCATCTTGCTTTACTGAATAACAAGAGTTAGAGTTTAAATTTGCATTTAATTACCATTCAAAATTTGAGATTTAAGTGCTAATATTGCTTTAGTGGTCAGCTCCTAGAATGTTGTGGGTTTTGTGTGTGGTTTGGTGTTTTTTTTTTTTTGGTTTTTTTTTTTTTTTTTTTTTTTTTGTTTTTTTTTTTTTTTTTTTTTTTTTTTTTTTTGTTTTTTTTTTGTTTTGTTTTTGTTTGTTTGTTTTTATTTTTTTTTATGTTACTCCAGAATTTTAAAATTTAAAAATCCCCAAAAGTTAATTAATTAGCTAGGAGAGAGCCTGCTTCTGTAACTTTAGGATTCTTTTTAAAAATACTTCTGTACACATAGTTACTGTAGTATGCACCTCTTCAGCCTCATTCCAGTTTTATTCTGATGTTAATCTGGACGTGTATCTAGTATAAAACTGGTGAAGTGGGTGGATGTTTAGGGCCTGAGTATGAAAAGAGGTATTTTTAAGGAAAAGTTTATGCCATCCAACTGAACCTTCCAGAAGTTGATATGAAACCTTGACTTGAAGTGGTACAACTGACTTGAGCCAAGATGCTATTTGTACATAAAGTAAACTAAACCAGAACTGTAAATAAATAAAAATTAAAATGCTTTTTTAAAAAGGTAAGTAGCAATCTATGGCAACTATAAACGTTGCCTAAAAAACCTTACTATCCAGGATATGGTGATTTGGGTTTTTTACAGAAAATTTCACCAATTTTTTTGACATTGTATGTATGTAATCTATTTTGTTCTTAATCTATACAGTTTTTCTGCTGCCTTGCAAATAAATATGCAAAAAAAGGGCCTCACTTGGGGAGGTTACTGTACCCTTAGAGGAAAAATAAATCCTCTAGGGCAACTGTAGATAAATGAGAGTTATTATTTGTCTGCAGGCTTTAATGTATTAGTGATCTGTGTGTCTTATATAAATGTGGCAACTGTACTTAGCTCTGATTAGCATATTACACTTCTAAATGAACAAACTGAGCACTGAAGGTGTTACAAATGGAATAGTAAGTTGTTCTTGTGAGATCACAATAATTCTTTCTTAATAGGAGTTGATGAACATGGTTGTCCTAAGAATGAAGAAATCTGTAGAGGAAGATGTGTTTATTCCTCTGTATCCTAAAAGGTAAACTGACTCTTTTGTTGTTGTTGTTTTTGTGTGTGTGTGGGTTTTTTTTTAATTTCCTCCCCCACAGATGTAGATGAAATATTGTTGACATCTATTAACAGCTAATGAGTTAAACTTGCCTTCTACTGCTTTAATTTAGGAAAGGTTATGAAGCCTTATTCCTGTTTATGACCTCTTTCTAATAAGAGTAACAATACTGACTTGATGCTTTTTTGCTCCTGTAATCAAAAACCTTCCAGTCTGAGCTCCACAATTTGGTTTTAGCTAACAGCTTACATCTGAAGGTGTGTGATTAGGTGATCTGATGTCACATGTGCCCCCCCCCAATGTCCTCCTGTCCCTGCTGTGGTGGGATTGATGTAGTCGGTGCTTACCAGTTGGTGCTTACATGGTATCAAAGATGGTAATGAGCAGGAATGTCAGAGAGGTGGGGTTAAGATACAGCTAGGAGAGAAGCTTTGCTAAAGCTGGTGTAAGATGTTTGGTTCTAAGCAGTACTGTTTTGATGTAAATCCATGAAATGTAGACACTGGTATTTCCAATTACTAATTTTATTGGAAATTATTTCATAGTAGTTCTATTATAATGGTTTCAAACTGACAGCTCTTTCCTTAGACATGTGTTCAGGTTGTATCTGTCACTGCTGAAAGGACTCTGTAATTAACATGAATCATTATTGAATTTCCCATGCATACTCTTTTAAAAGCAAACAAACAAAATCCTTGTTTTATGTTTTTTCTTCTGTCCATGACCAGCACTGTGGAAGACAAATCATCATTATGCTCAAAGTTTCAAGACAGACGGTTTTGGTCAGCTGTTAAGGTAGGCAAAACATCCCTGTTTTTTAGTTTTGAAATTAGTTTTTTTGTGAAAGAATATTTTGCAGTTGGTCAATGATCCCTGGATAAATTCTACAGCTATTACAGACCATTCACCTGTCCCTCATGCAGTGACTTGGTCTAGTAGTAGTGTTTGGGGTCTTGTTTCTCATAGGATTCCTTCACTGTC